>NW_025784633.1:0-23846 GCF_021130785.1 Homalodisca vitripennis
TTTACGTGAAAATCCACTATGTTCGTTATAGGACGGATTTTACATCTGGACCAGTAAAAAAGCCCCAATGCATATTATCTTTGTAGTTTAAGGTATCATTAGAGCTAAGAAATTAGAAAACACCGTGTATTTTCTGAATACAATGCCAGAAAACAATGCGTATGCCTAATTTTAAGTTTAAATAACTTGTTGGAGGTAATTTATTAGTCAAAAAGTGAACAACTTTTTAGTTTTAATGTATAAGTTTATATGTAAATTAAGTGGTCGCTAAGAATCTTGTGGTAGTTTTTCGGTAAATAATTCGCATTTCTCATACTAATCATCTTCATTGTATTGAGTTGTAATATTTTCTTTAAACCCAATTTAAATATAGTTTTTGATCAAGTCACACAATGCTAATTCTCAATGGTTTAGGCAATATACAAACTGATAGAAACTGAGAGTAATGGTGGAACAACTGTAACAGGGTACATGTGTGTAATTATTAAAATGAATCTGGATATTCTAATCATTTATGGCGGAATAGAGTAAATGGTAATCTGGAGTATGGTTGTAAAAGCCAAAAAGTATTGTTCCATTAAGGAACAGAACACTGTAAATGTAGGAGAGTTCTGTATTAAGTCGCAGTAATTTGATAATTATAGTTAATATATTTTAAATTAAATCTCGGTATCTCTTAAGGAAGTAAGGTGGAACCTTGAGACTACATCTAAAACTGAATTATTGTTGACATTATAGCAGAAAACATAATAGTAACAAATGTTGTATTTATCTGAGTCTAAATAAAACTTTGTTTTAGGTTTCTAACTGCTATTCAATTACAACGAGAAGATTGGTTGGATTATTTTATTTATAGTTCTTATAATATTAAAACCTGCCACGTTGTATAATAATATATATAATCACACATAGCAGGTTCTTGCGTAAGACTTAAAAGGTAAGTAAAATAATCTTTCACAGTTTTTACCCATTAAATAATAAGGAATTTTGTTTTTGAACATGGTATATATGAATATTGCATTATATTCGCTGTAAATTTCGTTATGCTCAACATATGGAAACTGCAAAGTATGAAATTATATATGAGAATGAAATCAACATTCATTGAAATTCAAAATTCTGTTTAACATGTCAACTTAACACTTTGGTAAAATATAGATTTGAGTACATTATAGTTTAGAAATGGTTAAAACAAAAAACTATTGTAATTTATTTTCAGAGTAACAAGGGAATCCTTAATTAATTATGACGAAGTTGATTAAAATCTGTTGCGCTATGTGAACCAGATTGAATTATAAAGAATCCCTAGAGTATTGCAGCGTTGCGTAATCAACAAACTATTCCGTTTCAATGAAAGTTCATCGCTTAGAATTATGATAATAACGAAGAGTATTATATCCAGTTTCAGATATTTAGTGGTGATACGTAATAAACAGAAAGCAGGTACGAAGTCTAAAAATCTAGAAAAAATATGTTATTCCTTTATACGAATATGTAACTTAATAAATTAAAAGTTCAACCAATTTCTAAATCTTGAAATTATTTTACGGTATTACACAAAAGTTGCGTAATGCAAATCCGTTTTGGATACCTTTGATTTCTCAGTATCCGATTTAGATCCTTGAGGCTTAATATTTCGTTCAACATTTATATGTATTAAAAATATTTACGTTCTTTTCAGATATTCAATAAAATGAGAATAAATGCTGTTATCTAAGAAATTACTACTTTCGTTTCAAAGGTTAATATTTTAAACGTGTAGCAATATATTTTACATTATCTAAATATTTATTTCTGAAAGTCGTCCTCAAAATGAGTAATTCACCTTTATATCAAAAACATAAATGCAGTACTACTTTCTTAACATATTATAAAGCAACATGATGATAATGTAAAGCTTCAGATTTTGATAATACATCATCATTTGTAGGCTTAATAATGGCTGTAGAATGGATGTATCCGAATCTACCCTCTTCTTGAGTTGACATAAGACGTATAAAGGCTTGTTGCATACTCAAAAATAAATTAAAAATCTATTCAACTGACTGGTCATGAACTCACTATTGTCAAAGTCACAACAGAACCAGTAGCACGTTGAAAAAGTAAAGTTCATACCTAAGAGTTAATGATCACAATACAACCACAAACTATTTCACTGCAGAACTCTCAGGTTACTGAAACATCACGTACACAGGACGTGACGTGAAAGACAGACAGAAACGTTTTTGTAACGTGTAACAATTGCTAATGTCTAAAAACTTATCCTTTCAGATCATCCATCGTCAACTCTAAAGTTATTTTAAATAATTAATAGTATAAATGCTTAATACAAATAAGTATGTTTCTTTTTACTCTTACAATTGATTAATTTGTTACAGCAACAATTCATATAATAAATCGTGTCTAACTAATGGACTTGATGGGTTGAAGGGTGGTGTGTACGTTTATCCTAACTTTATGAACTCTAGTTCTTGTTATACTAGGCCTATATTTATAATACGTTGACATCAATGTACATTATTTCATTTTCTTTTCTAATCCTCTTAAACTACGTGAGCTTATACGTTTAAATTTACAAATGCACTGCTAAAACATTTATCAATAATGTTTTAAGTAGTTTTCCTAGGAAGCGTTAATTATTCTATGGAAAATTATTTTATTCAGTTTTAGTCCACATTGTACCATTAAACATAGTTCATATATTGAACGCCTAACGCTAAATCTCAACCAACTAAATAGTAACACACTATTGTTAATACAAATCAAAAGATATCGAAAGTAACGAAATTTTTAGTGGTTCCCTAGGACAAATACTTTGTTCTTTGGAAAAAAAATAAATTATTCAGTTCTACTCACCTTACTATATTTTACAATATTTTTCACGCCTAATTGTAAAACTCAGCAACTAGATAGTAAGACACCATTACTAATGCAAATCGAATATATTGAACTTAAGAAAAATGTTCAGATATATTTAAAAACCCCTAACGCTACATCTCTGCCAAACTATATCGAAAGGACGCCTATTACCCAATACAAATAAAAGGATATCGAAATTTAATGTGAATTGTATGTTGTTTCATTTGGAGCCGACCTTTATGCTTTTAAAAAAATCTGTATTCACATTTAGTTATATTTCACTATTTTATGATATATTAAATACCTAACGCTAAACCTCAGCTAACTAGATAGTAAGGAACTATTACTAATGCAAATTGAAGTATTTTGAAAAATAAGTAAATTTTAAGACGTTTCCTAGGAAACGTAATTTTTTCTTTATAAAAATAATTAATTCAGTTTTATTCCAATTTTACATTATATTAAACGCCTAACGCTAACGCTGAACCATTGCTAACACAAATAAGTGGTTTCCTGAGAAACTTCCTTTATTCTTTGGAAAAGTAATTTATTCAGTTTTAGTCACATTTCAATGTTTTAATATATTAAACGCCTAACACTAAATCTCAGCTAACTAGATTTTAAGACACCATTACTAATGCAAATGAAAGGATAGTGTAAGTAACGAAAATTTTAAGTGGTTTCCTTGGAAACGTCAATTATTATTGGAAAATTATTTTATTCAGTTTTTGTTCATTGTACTATTTAACGATGTATTAAACGCCTAACGCTAAATCTCAGCCAATTAGATAGTAAGACACCAAACCGAAAAAACCAATACAAATATCGAATTAAATATTTCGAGTTTTAGTCACATTGTACTATTTATGAAATAATAAACGGCTAATACTAAATCTCAGCCAAATAATAGTAATACACTATTGTTAATACAAATCAAAAGATATCAAAACTATCAAAAATTTTAGGTAATTACCTAGGTCACATACTTTATTCTTTGGAAAAATAATTTATTCAGTTGTAGTCACATTACAATTTTTATAATATTTTCCGCCTAATGCTAAAACTCAGCAACTACATAGTAAGACACCATTACTAATGAAAATAATCGAATATATCGAAACCTACGAAAATTTTAAGTGGTTTCCTAGGAAAACAACTTTTCTTTAGACAAAAATTGATTAAGTTTTAGTAAAATTTTACTAATTAACGTTACTTTAAAACGCCTAAAGCCAAGGCTCAATTAACTAGATAGTAAGACACTATTGCTTATACAAATCAAAAGATATTGAACCATAAAAACATTTTAAGTGGTTTCTTGGGAAACGTCCTTTATTGTTTGAAAAATAATTTATTCAGTTTTAATCACATTTTAAAATATTAATATACTAAACGCCTTACACGAAATGTTAGCAAACTAGATAGTAAGAAATCATTACTAATGCAAACCGAATATATCGAAAAATTTTTAAGTGGTTTCCTAGGAAACGTTAATTATTTTATTCAGTTTTAGTCAAATTGTACTATTTATGATATGCCTAACGCTAAAAAAATGCCAACTAAATAGTAACAGACAATACAAATCAAATGATATCGATACTAACGAACATATTTATTGATTTCCAAGGACACATACTTTCTTTTTAGAAAATTATTTATTCAGTTTTTGTCGCATTTTAATTTTGTAATATATTAAACGCCTAACACTAAAACTCACCTAACTAGATTTTATGACACCATCACTAATGCAAATGAAAGCATAATGAAAGTAACGAAAATTTTAAGTGTTTCCCAGGAAAAGTCAATTAATATTTGGAAAATTATTTTATTCATTATTTTTCATTGTACCATTTAACGATATATTAAACGCCTTACGCTAAATCTCAGCCAATTAAGTAGTAAGGCAAATTACCAATACAAATTAAATATATCAAAACATAAGTACAATTTAATTAATTTCCTACCCGACGATCTTGTACATGGCATTACAACCACATATGGTTCTTGTTTCACGGAAACCACATATGGTTTTCCGTGAAAAACGACCTTTATGCAAAAAATATTTATTCAATTTTGTTATATATCACTATTTTATGATTCAACACCTAACGCTAAATCTCAGCTGACTAGATAGTAAGGCACTATTACTAATGCAAATCGAAGTGTTTTGAAAAATAAGTACATCTTTTTACATTTCCTAGGAAACGTTCTTTTTTCTTTAGAAAAAAAATAAATTTAGTTTTAGTTAAATTTTACGTTATATTAAACACCTAACGCTAAGGCTGAGCCAACTAGATAGTAAGGCACAATTGCTAATACAATTCAAAAGATACTGAATCATAAAAACATTTGAAGTGGTTTCCTGGGAAAACGGCCTTTATTCTTTGAAAAATAATTTATTCAGTTTCAAAATATTTATATGAAAAACGCCTAACACTAAATCACAGCCAAATAGATAGTAAGAAAACATTACTAATGCAAATTGAAGGATAACGATTATATCTAAAAATTTAAATTGAAAGTAAAATATAACATTTTGAAAGAAAATTATATTTTGTTACTACTGAGACATAATCTTTCATTATTTCTTATATTTCTTATAAAAATAGTTTCTTTTTCAAATATTACACACAATTCTATTTAACATAAATAGAGACTTACAACATCAAACTCTTCACTTCATGATTATTTGTTCATAAAAAACCATTCCGCATTATTTGTGATCAGCTGTGTTTTTAATGTCCTATTAATACATAACATGTGATGTTGCAGATACCATTTATTACTTTGCGTTTATAGAATTTACCTCAACCCATGTTAAGCGTATTTTATTTAGTTTAAAATAGGTTGCTCAAGAGTATACGAATCTTTTTTTCTACTTTCCGAGCTTGTGAACAGTTACAACGCTTAAAATACATGGTCTCCGAAAAAGAATCCTTAGATTTTGATCGGCCGTTCAATCTATTCAAAATAAGGAAACGATTTAAACGTCAAATGTAAGTTGAAAATAATTAAGTTTTGTTTTCCGTGTAGCCTGGAATGAATCGTTGACCTTGGCAAGAAACAGCTACGCGGTGGCAATCCGCTATTTTGACTGACACGCCTGACACCAGGCGCGAGTACGATGTTTACGGCGCAATAGAAGGCATAGTTTGTTCTGAGGTCCACAGAATTGAAATTGATTGTTCGTGTGCAGTGCGGGTTTCGATTTACGTATCGCGGTCAAAATTCACCATATGATAAAGCAATTGGTCGGTATTGCGTGAATGAAAACTTATGAATAGCCTTAACTTGAATGCTATACTTCTTTTATATAATGCTAATTTTTAGTGTTCTGCTTGTTAGTGACATTTCTTTTCATTGGTGGCAACCTAAATATGATGCCTTATTGTTTTAAATATTAAAATTATAAACTTTAACACGTTTAATTTAAGTGAATAAATTACAATTTTCTTCTTGACTACAATGACACTTATGATATGTGTTTTTGGTGATAGTAAAGATTATTTTAATTGTAATGATATATTTTACATTATGTGCTTTTATCAAACACCTTTATAGAATATAATTAATAAAACTGACCTTGCACGTGTACATTTCTTCCTTGAAATTTGAGAAAAAACTAAGTGAGAATTCTGTTATTGTGAATCAGCGGTCCACTTCAATCTTCTCATCGACTTTAGAGAGAACTTCACCGGTCACAATGCTTGGCCGTCCACTTCGTTCGTCACCATGCACAGTAATTTTTAAACATAATGCACCACCGCGTCGTAATCACATTGTTCCCATAATTATCACAGATTACCTATCGCATTTCACCACTTTTTTTCAATTGCACCACACATTTTAGACTGTTATTGTAAAACAACAAAGAGCGACAATTATCCCTCACTAGCACAGATGAAGAGTGAATGAAGGGAGAAATGCCGCGACATAGAAAAAGCCACGATAGTCCCGCCCCTAACGGCTACAGAGCGAAAAGTAATTTACTTTCTGAACAGCCCTCGTAAGCAATAATCCCGTGAGTAATACAACCTGTACAAAATGTCGTATGGGTGGGGGATGTGATGTATCTGTAGACACTACCCTTACACATATTCTTGACGTACGTGAATTTGTTTTTTATTTATATATTTTTTCTACATATTTTTCCTTATGAGACGATTTTTTATTGCATTATACAGGGTGATTCATGAAGTTCTCCCCCCACTTCTACAGCACATTGTACTAGTAAAAAATAATGAAAAAATGTTATATAAACATAGGTCCGAAAACGCTTCGTTAGCGAGTTACAGCTAGCGAAAGATTTCGCCTGAATTCCTGGGTAAAGAGTAAAATAAAGCCATACTGAACTTTTGGAAAGGTTAATTAAGTAAGAAATATCGTGGATTCTTATGTATTTGTTACCTGATAAAGCTAATAAAATAGGTTTCAGAACTGTACCTGTAGTAGTTTTTGAGGGATTTAGGGTTAAATGCAAATTATTGGGGCACGAAACAATGTTTTTTAAGTTTGATGTACAATAACTTTGTTAAATTGGTAATAAATACATAAAATCAACAAACATTAATTGTAGAGAATTTAATTCTGAAAAAATTGATATAATCAAAGTCTAAAATAAAAACAGAAATAAGTACCAAAAAATCGATTTTATTCAGTATAATACATTACTAGTTTTAAGCAAAATTAATCAGGTTGGGCCAACCGTACGCACCTTTTTATAATAGATGTTCGAAAATGAGGCCATCATTATCAATACATTTTGCAGCACGTTTGTGTATTGATTTTGTTGCGTTTCTTAATTTTTCAGGACTTCCCTGTATCTGCACAGCCAAATCCATAATACGGGCAATTAATTCTTCACGAGAATTCACTTTTGTCTTGTATACAATGTCTTTCATCCATCCCCAGATGCAATAATCCAATGGAGATAGATCTGGTGATCTTGGTGGCCAAGGGGTGAGGCCCTCCACGACCAATCCAGTGTCCAGGAAATTGATGATTTAAGTAAGCAGAAACGGCACGTGAAAAGTGGGGAGGTGCTCCGTCATGCTGGAAGTACAAATTTTGGCTGAGATGTAAAGGAACATTCTCTAACAGCTGCGGCAACTCTTCTTGAAGGAAATGCAAATAAAACTCAGCATTTAGGCGTCCAGGTAATATGAAAGGTCCAATCAGCCGATTGTGCAAAAGGCCACACCAGACATTGACGCTAAATCGGTGTTGAAAATTCTGTTCCACTACCTCATGTGGATTTTCTTCTGCCCATGAGTGTTCATTGTGCAAGTTATTGACACCATCCCGAGTGAATTGTGCCTCATCCGTAAACAAAATACGCTTGTAGAGTTGATTATTAATATTCAAAAAGTTGCAAAAGTCCAAGCGAAGCGGACCATCCCCTAGCTGTAGATGTTGAACCTTTTGTTTATGAAACGGATAAAATTTGTTTCGATTAAGTGACCTCCACACCGTTGACTGCGAAACTCCTATCCGCCTAGAAATATGTCGTGTACTTACACCTGGACTGCTATGAACATCATTAATAACAATATCATCATCAAGTTGGACAGCTCGTTCATAATCGGTTCTAGTACTTGGTAGTGATCCTGTTTCCCGAAGAGTACGAAAAGTTCCTGAAATTGTTTCGGTATCTGGAATCCTCCTATTAGGGTAACGTATATCATATTCTTCTACAGCAGCTCTAGCATTACCATTACAGTAACCCAAAATAAAAACCATATCAGCGTATTCCTCTGATGTAAATAAGTAAGGCATTTTTTCGCTGAATAAACAATCGAATTATAACTCACAGAAAAATTGCATTTAATAACACGATTCACAGAACCCGATCTCCTGCTGTAGCTTGCAAAACACCACTAATACACAGTTCTAACGTAACAGTACAGAATACCATTGTTGATCAGCTGTTATTCGTGCGTTACCAACTTAGAAATTAATAAAACAAAAAAACTGAATTTCGATGATTAGTAAACAATAATGGGAAAATGTTTTGCTTCACTTATTTTCGAACATTTGATGTAAATTTTTATTAAAAAAAAATACAACGTAAAAAAAACATGATATTTTTATTTACAAACAAAGTTATTTAACAGTTAATCTTGTTTTTCAATTTATCTCACCATTAAGGAACAAAAATTTTGTTTTTGTTTTATTTTAACTAAATACCGTACGGTATTTCTTTACAGCTAGTAATGTATTATACTGAATAAACTCGATTTTTTGGTACTTATTTTTGTTTTATTTTAGACTTTGATTATATCAATTTTCTCAGAATTAAATTCTCTACAAATGTGCTACCATTACACCACAGAGCCGTTACTTTTTACAATTCAATTATTTTGTATTTGGCTTTTTCTTTCACATATTTGTTTAAATAACCAAAGAAACTTATGATCGAAAGACCAAATACCTGTCAAATGACCTTTTATTTAAGTTCATTAAATTTGTATAAGAGGCAATAGCCTAATTTAAATTAATTTCAATAAACATTGCATCACAAAAAGTACTTTCCTCCGCCGGGACTCGAAACCCGGATCTCTCACTTGCCGGGTGAATGTGCTACGATTACACCACAGAGCCCTTCCTTTTTACGATTCAATTATTTTGTATTTGGCTTTTTCTTTCACATATTTGTTTAAATAACGAAACAAAACATATGATCGGAAGACCAAATAACAGTTAAATGACCTTTTATTTACATTCATTAAATTTGTATAAGAGGCAATAGCCTAATTTAAATTAATTACAATAAACATTGAATCACAAAAAGTACTTGCTCCGCCGGTACTCGAAACCGGATCTCTCACTTGCCGGGTGAATGTGCTACCATTACACCACAGAGCCGTTACTTTTTACAATTCAATTATTTTGTATTTGGCTTTTTCTTTCACATATTTGTTTAAATAACCAAAGAAACATATGATCGGAAAGCCAAATACCAGTCAAATGACCTTTTATTTACATTAATTAAATTTGTATAAGAGGAAATAGCCTAATTTAAATTAATTTCAATAAACATTGAATTACAAAAAGTACTACTTGCTCCGCCGGTACTCGAAACCGGATCTCTCACTTGCCGGGTGAATGTGCTACCATTACACCACAGAGCCCTTACTTTTTACAATTCAATTATTTTTGTATTTGGCTTTTTCTTTCACATATTTGCTTAAATAACCAAGAAAAACATATGATCGGAAAGCCAAATACCAGTCAAATGATCTTTTATTTATATTCATTAAATTTGTATAAGAGGCAATAGCCTAATTTAAATTAATTTAAATAAATATTGCATCACAAAAAGTACTTCCTCCGCCGGGACTCGAACCCGGATCTCTCACTTGCCGGGTGAATGTGCTACCATTACACCACAGAGCCCTTACTTTTTACGATTCAATTATTTTGTACTTGGCTCTTTCTTTCACATATTTGTTTAAATAACGAAACAAACTTACTATCGGAAGACCAAATACCTGTCAAATGACCTTTTATTTAAGTTCATTAAATTTGTGTAAGAGGCAATAGCCTAATTTAAATTAATTTCAATAAACATTGCATCACAAAAAGTACTTCCTCCGCCGGGACTCGAACCCGGATCTCTCACTTGCCGGGTGAATGTGCTACCATTACACCACAGAGCCCTTACTTTTTACGATTCAATTATTTTGTATTTGGCTCTTTCTTTCACATATTTGTTTAAATAACGAAACAAACTTATTATCGGAAGACCAAATAAACTGTCAAATGACCTTTTTATTTATATTCATTAAATTCGTATAAAAGGCAATAGCCTAATTTAAATTAATTTCAATAAACATTGAATCACTAAAAGTACTTGCTCCGCCGTGACTCGAAACCCGGATCGCTCACTTGCCGGGTGAATGTATATATACATTTAAGAGAATACCTCATTAAAAAACATAGTCTCGCATGCACGCAGGAATAAAAACACAAAGAGTAGCACAATTCTCTCAAAAGTGATTATTTACATATCTTCAATTATAGTTTGCTTTTTATAAAGTTATAACTATGATTCGTTTGTTTGGAGTTTAAATTATTACGATAAGTAATATGCCAAAGTTTCGGGGAAAATAAACTTAAATTAGGCTGCATCTTGAAAGGAAAGAGTTAATCAGGAGGATCTTCTTATTAAAATTTATTGAATGAAATAGCAAACCTCGTTTCCTGAAAGCCTGGAGTGGTAAATAAATTGGAATGCCTGGTTATCTTTTCTTGAAAGAGGTTGATTTGATATTTGATTCAAGGATTTTCTTGAAGTAATATTAATGCTTTAGTCCTCGTTGAATACATATGCAGAGTTTACATTTTTATTATTCTTAGGTAAACTATTTAGAACCTTAGTAACTAATGTTGTGTACTCCAACAAATTTCACACTGTTAGTAGTGATGTTAAAGATTTGGTTTAGTGATTGCAGTAGTGCGATGGATTTTAAGTTGGTATATAAGTATTAGAGAGCATAATAGATTCTGTCTGATAATAAATTAAACTCTCGAGAAAATTAGGCCTAAATAAATATGGCTACAAAATGTTCTTATTTTTTTTATTTGAACATCAACGTTTTAGTTCATGTTTAATTCCCGCCTCTTTAAATACAAACTTTATTTAAAAATTGCGAGTGAGTAGTCATCAATTTGTATAGTTATAAGTATATAATGCATTATTACAACAGGAAATTTGTTTCACATATGGTTTGCTATAAGCAATCATAAAAGTAATTTATAAATCACAGGCAAAATCAATCACGTTCATCAGTAATGAAACCGTTGACCTTAGAGACGGTGTAATTAGTGTCTGATTGTGATATGCCTATAGTTCAGTTTATATGTTATTAATTTTCTAATTAGCTTTAACAAATGGTTTAATTATGCATTTTAAATATGCATATGAAAATTGCATATGAAAAATTGGTGAGACGTTTTAAAAAAACTTGAACTTTGACAAAAGTATTATTTTATAAATTAATATTATCGCCTATATCGTGGTATATTTATTTAACCCTCCAACTGGCGGTCATTTTTTCCTGTAGTGGCGGCATGTTTTCGAGCCTCGTAAAAGTGAGATTGCCATTTTGTGTCAAATTTATTCTAGTTTCAGAAACACATAAGCATTATACAAATTTATGAAACTATAATAACACTATATAACAAAAAGCAGAAATGCGCATAAATTGTGAAAATAGGGTGTATATGTAAGAGTTTGCTAATAAAAGTTTTACTAATACAGTTTTACTTCAGTACATGTTATATTGCATATTTTATTACTCAGAATGAAGTAACCTATACAGCAGTAGTAAAATAAATTCCATAACTTTTTTTTTGAAGAGTCGAAAAAAGTTTCATTTTGTCATTACTCAAAACTTTTGACGAAAAATTTTTCGAGAAATTTATTTATTCTAAAATATATTTATTTGCACTACTGCAATATTTAACAATTCACCACACACTAAAACACAACACTAAAACACAAATAAACCTACTAAAACTTACTAATAAACACGACTCGTTCACATCAACAACTCAGACGGCATCGACAACATGGCGGTCACAATGAATTGCATCATCTTCTTTTAAGTTCAAAACTACGAACTTGGTACGTTGCAACTACAATACAAAGAGGAATAAAACTATAGTATTCCTTAGGCTTTTTTTCCCGAATCCAATGGTGCATGAATCGAATCGATACGTTGCCGTAATATACTGTAATGAGTGATTATGCAAGGGAAATGTTTGTTCATCAAAATTTTGACGAACAACAATCCACAATGAGTTGTGTCCATCAAAATTTTTGATGAACAACTGTTAGATGGTTAAGTTCATACAAGGTCCATTTTTGTATTAAATAAACAACATTTAATACGGTATGTAATAGTATCTGTAATATAGTATATATAAAATTAATTCAGTTTGATATTTCCGAATATGTTATATAGTATTTTAAAGTTTTAAACATGTTATAGATATGCAATGTTTATTCGTTGTCCAAAAAGTGCGTTTTGTGTCTTATTCATACGTATATGTGATAATCCTCTAGGCAACCTAAATAACTGTATTAAATCCGCAATTAAACATGGCCGCTAAGCTTACATCGAATCACTTACATTAAAAGGTAGGGAGAGACAAGGACATCCAGAGGTAAAACACTTGTGTCCAACAGTGTACCTGTGATCAAGTCATCCCTCTAATCAACAACTTTCTACACAAACTGTAGGGGAAGGTCAACACAATATTGTCCTGATTGATGGCTTGTCTTGGGACGTTGACACAGTTTGTGATATCAGGGAAAGAGCTTTGCTAATTAATTGTATAATTAGTAGCTGATTATACATTCTTACATTAAAGGATATTGTATGGTCTAGGAGTATTGCAATAAGCTTTATTTGTGAATGTTGGGTTTACATCCAGTTCACTTCTTAGTGCAGAGTCTGGAATCTGATGTTTCAGAATTTACTCCTGGAATCTGGAGTCATGTTTGTCTGAAGAGATCCAGCCCCCTGAAAGAGATGATACCCGTTATACTGTTTCAAACATCACACACATCTACCAAATTTACTATCAAGGTTAATTGCAAAACCTGCAATGTAGAGAGTCTTGTAGGCCAGCATTCAGAAACACCCGAAACTGTTGATATTACCCTGTCTCTATATTTAGGAAAATTGTTATCTATTCAACAACAAGTGGAAAAAATATATAATGCAGTTATATAAGCTTTCTAAACAAACTAGAGGTCGGGATTTAAAAACTACCGAACTGGGAGACACAAAAACCCCACTTTAATTTGACAAATATTCTAGAGTTTAGACGTGTGCATGACGCGTTAGGGAGATCATATGATTGGCTGACTGGACACTGGGAAAAGAGTGGGGGAGAATTAGGAATAAATTCAGACTGTCATTGTAACAATTGTATGTATTTACAAATAAGATTTAGATTCTAGTGCATGAGTGCAAAATCTAAGCATTTCGTGTGTCTTAATCACCGTTACGATAACATGTAAGTGTGAAGACCTTCTGTTGTTTAAGAATATTGTAGTACAAAAGGATATAGCTACACACTCGATGTTTTATCAACACCCGATAATAAAATTGTTAACATAAATATTAATATTAGTATTCATGATTTAATAAAATTATATGGTTACGTACTAGCATTAGTAAAATATTAACTTGGATTTAAAATATTTTATAAATTGCAGACATTTTTATAAAACATTAATATATGCAAATTTTCAAGGGTAATAAAACTGTATATTATTTTTAATTTACATTAAATAGTGTAAAAAAATTGTCACTGTATTTAGGTGCCACATACCAAGGTTTACATGTTTAAATTGTTATACATCTCGTTGATTATCTGGACCTTATTATTGATCATGGAAACAAAGTTTTTAGGTAGGTTCGTTTTAGGGAATTCTTGTACTAGCTGCTTTTACACCAACTTCACATTTATCTTACACTTTTAATGTTTGCACTTGCACATTTCAAGATGAATGTGTGTGTGTGTCCTGAGCTACGAAGAAATTATTACACAGATTCTGGTTTATTGTAAAAAAAACACAAATTTATAAGGTAAAATAGATTCTTGGGAGGGTTTACTTCCTGGCTGGTTTATAATTTACGATTGAACCGTCACTGGGTATTAGCCAAAACCGACGTGTCACTAACACCTGGCAACGTTAGAAAAACAACTGGACAGTAATATTGCTGTAGACATGCAGAGAAACAAATGATGAGCGGCTGACTAGTCGTCATGAGACACGCACCACTATACACACACATTGTTGTGAGTGGTGAAACACAGTGACTCATGAATTGTTAACTGTCCTAATGTGGATCTGGTGCTCATTGTAAATCGTACTCTCTTGTATACTCTCTATTAACGTGTAAACCATAATTATCTATTTATTTATTTATTTCCTTCCAACGGTCAAAAACCTATTTACATTTATTAACTTATAATAGATAATTAAAATCATACTTAGACAAAAGGGCCAAACCAAAACATGCAAACTGGACTCTAAATCATATCTAGGCATAATTAACGTATAATTAATGTAATAAGAAAGTATAAATGATATTAAAAATTATTGATAGTATTAACTTAAATATACTACTGTAAAAGATGTGATACCATATGGAGAAACAAACAGATCAAATAATAAGAGTGCAAATACAACTATAAAATTTTTAACAAAAATGAAAGATAAACTTTAAATGAATAACAAGAGTTTAAAGAAACAAACTAACTAACTAATTATTAACTTGAAATGCATAGTATTCTAGTTATAATTATAGAACAAGATTCATTCATAAAATATTTGGAATGTTTCTTTCAAACTCATTTTCATTACGTTCAAAGTTCGATTAGTTTTATCTCTCTATTATGTTTTTTTAAATCCAAATAACATATTTTTTAACTCTATTTATAAACTCATGCAGCATTTTTAACCCTCAACAAATTTGATTAAAACGTTTCAAAATAATGCGCCAACACGGGTTTTGAGTATATTTGCACATTGTATATAAAAATAAGTTCTTAATCTAAATAAAGTTTGACGATAAATCATAACTTTTCCACGGAATTTATTTTATTATAAAGTGTAATATAGTGACCAAACAGCATTTGTACTAAAGGCACGGTAGCTTAGTTTGAGGCGGAAGTGGGGAAAGCAGAAACAGTATAACTTACGTCAGAGTAAACAAGAGTTAGTAAGTTTTCGAAGCAACCCCTCGAGGTCTACAGTGTACACTGGCTTTTGTGTTCAAAGTCTCAAATAACGTATTTTGAGCGTAGTTTGTGTGTGTGATTTCCCAAATTAAGAATTGAACCTGTTGCTCCCCGTTATAAACCCTAGGAACATTGAAATATTGTGCTTTTAATTATCATCGGGGATTACTGTACACGTTCACATATTATGTTTTATTGGATTTAGTCTGCAGTAAAAGCTTCTTTGTTATAAGTAAATTTGGAAGCAACGCGTTATTTACTTGGTATTTAAAACTAGCAAAGCTGTTAAATTAAATACTAAATAAGTAAAAGTAATAAATGTCATACACCATTATATTTATGGTATTTTAGCGTGCAAGAGTTATAATAAGGGTACATACGACCGTTATTTAGCAATATTCAGTGGGTTAAAATACCACTTCCATTAATGGTTAAGTTCTTTTGTTTCCTACTTCTGGCTTTTTACAGTTGTAATAATCTTGTTATAATCTTAGATCAGATGGATGGATATTGGTACGAATACTTACAGATCTTGAGTACCACTTGTCTTAGAGTGTGACAAAAATGCAATAACTTTTCTCTTTTTCTGACAAAGCGAACTAGGAAGACTAAAAGATATATTAAAGCTCCTACCATAATTTTATGAGATAGTGCAGTTATTATTCGGAAATTGGTCTTTAAAAGATGCGGATTAGAAGAGAATATTTGGACTCCATATTAAATGTTGAGAATATTGTGATTCTTTTTCTCTCGTCAAAGGTTTCTCTTTGACATTTTGCACATCCTTCTGTAATATACACGAGGACCCAAAACGTTCAGATCTATTCGCAATGATTGTAAGATAATTAGAATAAAACTTATGTTATAAAAATCGTGATTTCTTCAAGTTACGTAATCCTAAAAGCTTGTTAAGGCTAATGTATCACAGTTACAATGAAGGTTATGCATTATAAAAATAATGGTAATAAATATATAGCATTCCCTTTTACACGAAATTCTTGGTAATATTCAACATCGGTAAACTCCAATATGAACACTATAACATCATAGTTAACTTTATATATTAACATTACACTACGTATCATCGATACTCTAAAATAGAGTTGTTTTAAAAATTTTGTACGAAAGTTGAATTTTTTTAAAAGGATTTCTTAATAAAGATATACACATATTATATTTATAGTACATTTTGAAGTTTAAAGTTATTTTCACGCTCACATAAAACACATAAGTCCATTTTAAATATATAATGCGAATTTATTTTTTAAAAACTATTATTAGATAACCCCGCACGTGCTGTGTCAGGCACATGGGATCATGTATCAAATAAAAAACTATTAATAAATAAACATATTTGAACTGTGAAACTGTGTGATAAACCAAGCAATAAATTGTTAATAATAAATAAACGACTTGTACTGTATTGTAGATAAAAATAATCTCAAAATTCAAATCCACATTTTAAACCCACATTCATGACGCTAAAAATGCGTTTCGTTTTTTTAAAGAAATGATGAGATCCCTTGAAGTTTATAAAAACATTGAACACAAATAAAAAAACAATATTTTTATGATTGTAGTATGTGCATATATGGCCCTACAATAATTAAATATCTTGATAGTTGCATTGTACCGGCTCAGATATCTTACTTTTGTATTTTATATTTCTATATATATATTCCTCTATCTAAAGAATAGAACAAAAATTAACATCACCAAGTGATTAAAATTTTGTCATCCAAATCAGAGCTTCTTTGGTTAACTGAAACACTTTCTATAAGAGTGAAAGAAATTATGTACTGCGATATTTAATAATTAATTCAGCAATCAATCAAAACATTAGAATTAAACATGTTTTATTAAAAAAAAAAACTGTTATAACCACATCAGATCTTACATTAGTCCTGAAAAACGTTGAGCCCAATGGTATAATCTTTATGCCTGTGAAGTTATACTTAATTTAACTTAACTTTATTTTAAATGTTCCAATTTCACAATTGCACTTTTATAGTATTGTAACGCTTGAAGGACCATACAAAATAAGGTTATGAGCAAAATAATTATTGTGAAACACAAAGTTTATTGTAAATGAACTCACGCTAGACAGACGTACCCTTATTAGCTTTTAAAACGAAATACGCTTTGTTCTTGTTATAGAAAAAACCACTCACGTAGTCAACGAGGATTACTTCCAACTGATATTTGTTGGAAGGCGTCCCTTAATGTAAAGCATTTCGAATAAGATCGTCTCAACTACCTTTTGCTTGATTTGACATCTTAGAAAAAGATTATATCCAGTTCTTTCCATGTTTAGACTACCCTATTTTCATTTGATAAAAGTAATTAGAATTGTTATTAAGGAAAACATGTGAAACTTCCAGTATCAAACCCAACTAACTTTTTTCCGAGTTTGTTACTCGTGATTAAACGCTGCTACCGATATTATAATGTATTAATGGTCCCTTGATGTTTAATTCTGCTCAACCCAACATCGGCATTATTCTGTTGGTGCAACGATTGCTAGTTGCTGTCATTATTTACTAAATTACTCATTTTGCTTTGGATTCTAAACCTATTTTTAAATCCTTGTTTGTAAGGTTTTTTAGCTGTTTATTAATTAACTTAAATTCAAAAAATTATATCATTTAGTTACTTCCCTTTAAATGACATTTAACAATAATATAGCTTACAAATAATATTTATAAAGTTTTCGCTTATTACTTTGGGTATTTATTATTCGGTTTAAGGTAAATACAAATGTAATATAAAACTAGCTCATCAATGCTTACTTATCCGATATATGATATTCAAGAAAAAAAGCAAAGAAATCAATTTCAATTTTCCTGGACCTTCGCCAGTTTTAGTAATAAAACAATCAGAAACACTACGGTTTCGAGATCTGCAATATGAAAAAATTGTTGTTCTTGATACGAAACTATTTAACATAAAAACTCCAATTTTCCATGTGCTTGTCAATGAAACAGGTCGTTCTCTCTTTACATACGCATCGTTCTTCTTTCAAAGTGACTACACAACCAACGTCATAGCCTCATTCACTACTTCTCACTTCTCACCTGCTCAACACTGGGCATTCAAATATTGCCTTATTCTTGTTCATGGCGGCGAGTCATTCTTGTAGGGAGACATCTGATTTGAATATGGTCGAATCAAACATAGACCCGGCTGGAAATTATGCTGAGGGTTTTTAAAGCGATGGCATTCGGGCTCCTCTTAATGACAAGCAATTTGCCGATTTGTTACTTAACAAATCGTAACGATTTTAGTGTTAATTCTAACAATCCACTTATCCTAACACTAACATATTTACTAGCAGTAACTTAGTAAATAGCTGTCTATCGTCCTAAGATCCATGTTTCCTATTCATTGCATACAATACGTATACTGTTTTCCTCTATAAGAATTTAGAAATGAGACAAAAAGAATAAGATAATTACTTACTTTAATTCCAAAACAGTACGACTGGTGCTAAGGGTCATCTAGACAAATTGTACTAAGGTTGTCAATTGTTGCCAACTGATTCAAACTATTTCTAGAGATTGATACTAAAAAATTGACAAGTTCATGAACTATAAAAGCTTTTTGCTAATTGTCTGACATTAAGCAGGACTCTTTCCGTTCTTGCTAATTTGCTATTTGGAATTCAGCAGTTTAGTTAATCCTGTAAATAAAAATTAAACAAATTCCTAATTATGTTAATTATGACAAAATATTATATTAAACAGGCACAGTATGGCTTTTACAATATTGCAATGTAAAAATCCAAACTTACGTTTTAATACAATATACGCTATACATTATAATAAATATCGACATGTATATACTATTTGTGGATGTAAAAATATACTTTACTATTAATCGAGATTTTTAAAAACAGTATTTTATTTTAATTTAGGAAAACTTTGCTATGCTGGTTTTTAATGAATTCTTAAAAGTAACATTATATTATAATATCGGTATAATGTTACTTTACTAAGGACAAAACTGTCAAATTCTTTTTGTCTATGAAACTTAATTTATTTACATACTTTTTATTTTAAACCACAATGATAATAGTCGTCTCTCAACGTGTGCTACAGTAACCAACTAATGAAACTTGTATTTTACACTCAAGTGCCTGACAGGACCCTCTCATTGCTGCAGGGGTATACGAGTACAGCCACAACAATGTAACGTGGAAGTACACAGCCGTACTTGTGCTCATGTCACTATTCTTGTACATTGTGTGCTCTGAAAAATACATTAAATGTTTTCTTACATTCTGTGGTTTTAAGTCTAACAACACAGTAATTTGAATGACCCCATAGAAGATGTTCGAGATCGCATTATGTTTTACAACTTTAAATAAAAAATATTATACTTGTTATCGAAAATATACACAATCGATGAGTACATTCTGAAAATAATAATATAAATAAATGAAATATAAACACAACCAATACTATAGTGTAAACATGACTTTATAAACATATTATTATTACTTAATATTCAATAAAGATTAAATCACAAAAAGTACTTCCTCCGCCGGAACTCGAAACCATGGTATCGCACTGGCCGGGCAAGCATGTAACCATTACACAACAGAGCCCTTTTACAATTAAATTATTTTTATTTGGCCGTATATGTCACATATGTGTTTGAAATAAACAAACTAATGCATGATCGGTAGACCTGCCAAACCACTTTTAATATAGTTAAATTTGTTTTTACTGAAACAAAAAGTAATCGGGACTCAAACCTAGATCTCTACCTTGTTGGGCATGAATGCTGAACATTAGGCACCGTAGAGCCCTCAATTTTTGTCCATTAAATGTTAAGGGCTATTTAAGGGGTAAAATGTATGGTATTTAGTTGCTTCTAATTTATATGTGTTTTAAATGACGAAACAACTATGCTATAGGTAGATCAAATACTTGTTAAACGACTTTTAGTGTTCATTGAATTCATATATGTGGCAACACCATAATCTAATATCAAATAATCTGTAATTCATATTAGCAAGGTAATTTTGATCTACAATGAAAATTGTGAAAGTCAACTTATTGGTTTTTTGATAATTCAATAACCTTAATATCAGAATCTTATAAAGTATTGATGAAAAATTCTGCTATTCATTCCAACGGAATAAACTGATACATCAACTTAAATTACTTTACATATTCAATATTGGAACTAAAACATATTATAGTGTATATGAGTAGCATAGTACTATTATTTTACTGTCATTATGAGTACCACGAAGTTTGTTTCTCAACATAAAAAATTCTACCCAAGATATAAAATCAACATCATTATAATGTTTAATAAAACCTACATTTTATTTAATATCCAAATTCATCAGTATTTCCTCCTGCACTGCATCTACAAGAAACCCAATGTTGTTAGTACAACTATTTATTTAGAAAAGGAAGACAAATATTACCACTAATGTGTCAACTGGGCTTACAACTGAGGAAATGTGTTTTAACCAGAACAGGGCGAATAATCCCTTCAGGAACTTATATCGTACACTTTTACTTGCTTTATCTCTACACTTCATGAGGCAATTTACCGGAAATTTTAATAGTATTTCACTTTTAGTAGCTCTTAATTGAAACATCATTACTCTAGTTAAAAAAAAAAAAAAAACATATCAACTGAGACTACGATTAGAAAAATTCATGTTATTATAAAAAGTTATCTTAGATTGATTACTTAATTCTTTTTGACATAGATTACTAACCAAAAATCTGTGTAAAAACTAATCCGTGTATCGTAGTTATAATACTACATTGTAAATAAAAATTTATCCAACCGATGACTTCAATGTTGAATATTTATCTGAAGAAAAATTTCCTATTCATAAATTGCAGTACAGTATTTGGCTAACAGAATTATTCTATGAATATTTAACTTTTATATCACATAATTTATTTTCTCTCGAACCTTTGTTAAGAACAGAATGTGTATGTTTCCTTCTTGGCACATATTACATTTTATTCTCTCTCTGCGTTGTATTAACAGTGTGATAATCTTATCCTGATAAACTGTTTATGACTAAAGAATAAATAAAAAGGAATTGTTTAAATGTATCGAGTTTAGTATTGAGTAGATTTAATAGGAACATTCAATAGAAAAACTGGTATACCTTATAACGAAACATACTACATGTAATTTATATAAATTAAATCCTAACATTTTCGTTATTTTTCAAGAAAACCTATATTTGTTTTAATTTGCCTGAACTACTATTTTATACTCGATTAGTAATATTGTATTGTGAGAAACATTGAGTGATGAGTAATAAACAGTGTTCAGGAAAATCCTATGATTGAAAAGGACGTTGTTATGATGAAAGTGAAGAGGGGGAACGTGATGAATTGCAAAACAACAGCTGGGTCCAGTGTAATAACAAACACATATGACTGAAACTGAGCTGGGATGGGAGACTCTCATCGTCTTCACTGTTGTCAACTAGAATTCTGAAAACCTGTAACTCACTGTGCATTTTGTTGAAAATAATGGAGTGATGCATCACAATACATTTCCAAATCTATATGTCAAAACTTTAAAACATACGGTACTACTAATGAAACGTAAGATTGAACAAAGCTTAGTCAAGATTATAGAATCATGATCATAGATACTTAAAAAATATGGATTACTGAGGTATATAACTTTATCTCATAGGGAAGTGATAAATCGTCACGATACCAGTTGGGTTGTCAATATCATTGTCTAGTGTTCAGTATGGAAAGGTTAAACAAGTAATATTTGTTATCAATCTAAATTTATGTTGAATGATTGCAATAATTCAACTGAGTTAAAGAGCAACTGTGTTTAAACATCATTGTTCCTGAAGAGGGTGGGTAGCATAGTCAAACGTATTTATCAGAAACTGTAATTAAGCACGCGATATGTAGAGCAAGGTGAGTCAAATATGTTAAGTGAAATTGTGATTAAATATCACGCACAGCAAAGGTGGGGGTGGATTGAGCAAACTAGTGTTTACGTTAAATTTGTATTTAGTTTACGTTAAATTTTTATTTATTTTAAAGTTTCTTTTTGGAACCACTGGGTCATTTAATGTGTGTTGCTAGCTTCTCGGTGTGAAATAGGTACAGTTGTGTTCAGAGAGAAGCGACGCACGAAGACGGCCGATTACGCGAAAACTAATGCTGATTCCGTCATTAGTTTCCTTTCGATTCCGAATTGGCAATGTTGATCCGTGCTGACTGATTTTTTGATTTTATTTTTTCTAAGTAGAAACACAATCGGTCTGAACTGAACTTGACCTGTCCTTTCTGAAACCTGTGTATTACCCAACTCGATTGTTCCATCCTGTGTTTAAAGGTTTTGCGATAATACTAACCACCCTCAACTGATATACGATATATCTCTAGACGAATGATTTTAAATTATTTGTTGTGTGAAAAAGTTTTAAGCGAACAGTTTGAGATTGCTAAGATTCGATAATTCAAAGTAGTAGAATGCAGATTTTTTCAACTGTTAGTCAGTTTTCAACGAGTTTAAGGTTTGAAGTCGGGTGTCTTATCTAGTCACTCATCTTGCACAGTATTTCCTGTACTGCAGCTTGTTGTGAATAATTGTTATGAACAGTTCCAACACCCACGCTTTAATTTAACACTTATAAGTTGAACAGTAATACGCCTATAGTCCCGAATTAACGCGTCAATCCGAGATTCTATGGAGGAAGCATCAACTTCGACCGGCCGTCCACTGCTTAGCTCGTCAGGAAACTGTTGTACATCCACTTTGAAACTGTTCTACTCATTTTTTAAACAGTTTGATCACTTCAAATAATTGGTCTCCGTACATTTTTAACATTATTTCGTGGTTTTTACAATCTTTCTTACACTTTCACGACTAAAGAGTTAATCACAGCATGATACTCTTTTCACGGTGCAATTCCCGAGCGGATTCGCCATTATTATGTGAGGCTATGTTTACAAAATACCATTAAACAGATGATCAGATGTCGTCGCCAGGTTACCAACTTTATGTTCTAAAAGTTTGATATGGATCAATTTAGCCGTTTTTGAGCAGCAGCAATTTGTCTAGTGACTTATTAAATGACCCTTGTAATACTTTTCACATGTCTCTATGAAAGGTTTTTTTCACAAAGTGTCTCTTTACGGTTGCTTAAAAATACTGTCAGTATTAAGAATATGTCAATTTAGATATATTTGTGTTCCTACTTCGCTCTGTAA
>NW_025784634.1:0-23517 GCF_021130785.1 Homalodisca vitripennis
AATTGATTGTAAGTAGTTGTTTACATTGACGGTAACATTTCTCCCAAACAGTGATTTACATTAAAAAACACCAACTTTGACTATCTCAGCTGTGGGTAGGAGGATGGTGCGCCAGTAGCTGTATTGGAGGTCAGAGTTCATGTAGATAACTACACTAACCTGCCTGATTGTCTGGGGCCCCTCGGCTGGAACAACATGTTGTTAACCATCCATCTGATACATGTCCTCGTTCACCACTTTTTAAAATCCATAACTTCTGTTAGTATTCATAAAATGCCAGGTGTTTATAGGTGATTGGTAAAATTATTTAAAATGCGAAAATCAGCTCATCATAGTGTTTTCCTACAATGCTGCGAATGTTTAAACAGAATATTTTTAAATGCCATTAAAAACACTTGCAATCTACCATTTTAAATTCAAAAAAGTTAAACACAGTGGCCACATATACACGTCTTAACCAACAGTCTACTAACCACCTTTAATCCTATGGAGCTTTGACCACAACACTCCCATTACGCTTGCGAACAATCATCAACAGAGTACAACACGTATTATTCGCCGTTTTCTGATTTTTCCCTTACAAACACCTTGCCCTCACACAGTTCCACCACCAAATTTTAAAACCCCTTCGTCCCTAAAGCTTTTTAGCATGATAGAGTAAGTTTACGATTGTAGGGTATTTTAGATGTTCATCTAAACATAGACATTTGGTATGAATGGCACAGCCCGAGAAAAATCAAGTTGACTTTCATGGTTTGCTTTTTTTACAACAGATTTCGAGGAAGCTATCCCCCGCTTGGTTGGTGGTCGCATATTTGAGAATTGTAGTATAATAAGGTTTTTTGGCCCTTTTTCACAGCTTGGTGGGGATATTCTAGTGAACAGCTTCTGTTACATCCGTTTTCAAAGTTATACTGGACACCAGATAGTGTAAGACAATTTCTCCACAATATCAGTCATTGTTTTCACAATTAAACTTCTGGAAACACCCTCAATCTGAACATTTTATTATTTTCTTGTATATTGCTTCCACACATTTTTCAAGTCGAATCTGACATCTACTAATTTATCTTTCCTCAGATTTTACATTTTCAAAGGTCTTTACATTCAGAATTTGTTTTTTCGAGACTTTTACAATGTATTCAAAACTTCTTTAGTTTTGATTTTCATATTCATCAATTTTTATTTGAAAAGTACTCTAATTGAGCTTATTTAAAATTCTTCCTCATTGATTTGTTTTGCCATTGCTTGTTTACTACATCATAAAAACAACTAAAAATTGTTGTTTAAATTGTTTCCATTTTCCATTTTCACAATAAAAAAAATTCCATCATTCATTTTAAGTTTATTACATCTTTAGAAGCTCTGCCCTTACCTGTACCAAACTCCCTTACACTTCCACTCATCCCTTCTCTTTGTCTGTCCCATGCGGTTCCAGGTACTTTTCGAGGATGTCAGCACATTTGGAAATGCAATTTTCACACAGAACAAGATTGCATGTTCACATTGGTCTGTGGAGTTGGGTCAATCCACATGAGGCACAGTCAACTCATATTTGATAAGAAAGGAGCACCAGACTAAACAGGTCTGCACTGCCACGGCTACCAACAATCTAACATGGTATTAAAATTACCGTAGATATCTCTTGGTAATAATTTTTGCATCGTATATTAATACGTACATTGTGTGAGCAACCACACACACCAACTTTATTCATATCTCTACAGATCTAGATGTCTCTGCTTGGTGTTTTCTTATTTTTTGCATGTTAAGGCCAGTTGATGGCTGGAATTAGTATGTACCTTGAACTGTTATTGAACACAGATAATAAACAAGCCACAGATGACAATGGTTTGTTTAGAAGAATTAATCTCCTTTTGTTAATAATTGGCTGTGATACAGTAACTGATTAGTATTCAAACATGAAAATTCAGTCAAAGAAATTTAGTTGAAAATTCTTTAACAGAAACCTTATTTTGTTAAATGTGCGAATCTTGCCAAAGTTATTGGACGATGTAGCTGTTTGCTAATAATTATAAATTAAGAAGGGCAATATTTAATCAACAGTTCTTTATTATTAGTTTTACAGACTATCGGCTGAATCTTTAGCGGTTGACTGAGTATCTGTTCAGAAACTCAGGTGCTGTATCAATTATTTTAGAGACTTTTAGAAACGTGGTTATTAAAACCAAATACACATTTACTTTAGTACAAAAATAATAGAGAATCCATATGCTTAATCCATGGAAAAATTACCACTCTACATCAAAGTAAAAGGTTACAATTTATAACTAAGTAACAGTGAATCTTATTTATCTGAAGAGGAAGTTAACTGTCACAAAACCAGATCGAAAATCTCTTTTATTCTTAAAATGGCACTATAAAATCCTCTTTGGTTGAGATTTCAATCAATACTTTAAATACAAATAAAGTTATTGAAACTAAAATCTATAATGGATTTTCGTAGTAATATTCTACCTTTTATACTTTTTACAATACTAAGCTCAACTACAAGACTTGAGACAGGAAGTGGGATGACTGTAGACAAACGTGATGGCTAAGCGTTTACTTAAAGTTGCTAAAATGTGACCATTTTAATGAGCTCCTTTGTTATAATATTACAGCTGCTGCCTGGCAACTACATCCAGTGCTTAAGCTGTCACTCGGCTTAATCAAATAAAACTTTATGTCCCGAAACAATAAAATAGTCACTTAATGTATGTGATATTTACATAGGAGCTCTTTGCGAAGTTTCCAAAAGGCATTAAAGAACTATGTAGCCTATATTAAATGAGCTGCAGCAAGAGATTATTTTCCATTAACAAAAAAATTGTATGAATAGTGTGATAAGTGGGAGCATATAACTCTATTTTAAAGTTACAGTCTCTGTATGTTGGTTGAAATTTAAAAATATGTATAACATTTTAAACTGTAAAACTTTGATTGGCAACTGTAAAACTTTTCTCAACTTTTGTATATAATACTATTTCTCTACTTTTGTCTCTTATTTTATGCTCTGAAAGCCGAAAACTGTCTCTAGAAGATATCGGACATCGTTAGTCGCTCTACCGCTAGATAGCTGCACTGTGTGGACCTGGTCTGCGCCTACTGCTGGGCAATAGAAATATATGACCTTCAACGTGTTGCAGATACAGTGTTATATTTAATAAACCCGTTTGGTTAGTTCAGTTATTTCTCGATCTGTCGTGTATTGCTACAATCTTGGGAAGTGACATAGAGCTTGATGTTCAGGACTTGGTTGCAAGTATTAGTTTTGAAATAAATAATCTCAGTTCAAACTATCCCTATTTATGCACAGCTCCTTTGGTCAACAAAATTACAGATCTTCTAAATATAATAGAATTCTGAACAAAAACTAATCGATCTGAAAGATAACGATTTGGATTCTTCTTATCTTGATATCGCCGAGTTCAGCCAGATTCGTGATCAAAGAGAAACCATTGAAAACGGGGAACTTGACTTAAAGTTTTCAAGACACTGCTGAAAAGGAAAAGGTTAGACTGATTAAGACTACAACTGACTTAAAAACAAACCTTAAAACTACCCAAATATGAAAACAAAAATCTGTTAGTGCTAAATAATTCTCTAGTTCAGGATGTAAAGAATCTAGAAAAGTTAATGACTCACTCAGTGGGAAAAAATGACACATACCAAACCCAAATTCAAGATTTAAAAATTCAAATTAAACTTATTAAAATGAAGAGTTGTATAGAGCTAAGCTAAAAATTAATGATTGTAGTAAAACCAACTTTCAGATCCTGGAAAGTTATTTCCACTGTATGTCTCAAAGTCTTGACGACTAAAATGTTTTTTATGCGGCCCTTCTTTAACACAATTAGTCCGACGCAATCCAAGTGAGTGATATCAGAAAGCTTTCCTCATTTTTATATAGTAACTATGTTCTCTTGTGTGTGAGTGACAGTGCTGATCCCACAAGGGAGGATGGGGAATCGCACTGGAGCTTAATTTGTATTGTCCGAACAAATGGTGCATGATTATCACTTTGATTAATTTAAAGGCTGAAATACCAGTACTGTACACAAAATTGTGGAACATCTCAAAACACCCCCTAAAAATCTGGTTGTGAAGTGGACTGGATTGCAGTATTACATACGTGTACTGTATTGCGTAGTTTTTATATTCTTTACACAAGTTTCAACAATAATAGACGAATGTTTAATTTTTTTATTTAAAAATGCTGCCTGAGCCAGAATATTGTAACTCAGCTTTGGGTCAATGGAAATATATGGTTTTATACATCACATAACATTAGGAATATCACTAAAACTAGTATTATTCCAAACCCAAATAAATATTTAGTTGGCCAAATTAGCAAAGTGCATTTTCAGTATCACTATAAGGTTATTTTATTTAACTTCAAAGATTATTTTCTTAGCTTTGAGATTTTTGAGAATAAATTTATTTCATTTTATCGTAATGTAGAAAAATCAAAATATTTTGTTTAGTAACATCAATCATGTAACAGTTTGAAAGCTATAGCTCTTTATTTAGAATTTCAGCTTTTGTAATTTTGACCACCTGTACATTTGAATAAAAAGGTTAATTTTATGAATAACGGACAGATTTCGAGATATATACTACATATATATTGTTATTATTTTTTTCGATTTCTAGTCAAAAAAAATTTACATAATGGCTTTCTGGCAGGAACCAAAGCCGCATTAACCTAATAGTGAACCTATTGAACACCACTGATGTATTTTCAAATTACGTTTTTCCCATAAATCCATACACCAGGGACAAACACCTCATATTTCTACTCAAAAACTCACAACAAAATCTGCCTGTCGCATGACTTTAAGAAAAAGGATTTCATCTTCATCTCTCTTATCTAACTCCAAAAGTAATTCTTTGGTAACAATTTATTATTGTATAGTTAAGTTAATGATGAAGATTTTTGGATATATCTTGTCATATTAACATTAATAGTATTTGTTTAAAATTGTTATTTCATCACTACTAATTGTGTTTATTACTTGTAAGTTAGATTTAACAATGGTTTGGCAGTACAATACTATTACCAACCAATCAAATATCGCTACGGTCTTATCCAATTAATAGGGTGGATTAGCACCTCAACTACATACCCTAGTACAACATGATTAATCACTTGGTAACAGGTTTTGTTTAAAACGTATCATTTAGTATGTTTTCCATCAAATTTGTTACAGATTAAATGGTAGATTCTAGCACTCAACTAGCTACCCTAGTACAACTGCATGATTAATCACTTGGTACAGGTATAACGTAATCAATTTAGTATGTTGTCCATCACTTTGTTTAGGGAGTATACTGTAGATTAGTGCACTCAACTACTAACCCTAGTACACAATGATTTAATCCACTTGGTAACAGGTTTTTAAACGTAATCATTTAGTATGTTTTGTCATCATCCACTTTTGTTTACGGGATTAACGTAGATATAGCACCTCAACTACTACCCTAGTTTACCAACATGATTAATTCACTTGGGTACAGAGGTTTAACCCCCGTAATCATCTTAGTATGTTGCGTCCCAATCTCAATTGTTAGAAGATTAAATGTTAGATTAGCACTCAACTACTACCCTAGTTAACAAATGATTAATCCACTTGGTACCAGGTTTATAAACATCATCATTTAGTATGTTGTTCCATTCACTTTGGTTAGGGATTAATGTAGATTAGCACTCAAAACCTACTACCCTACGTACAAATGATTAATCACTTGGTACAAGGTATAACGTAATCATTTTAGTTAATGTTATGATCCATCACATTGTTAGGGATTATATGTAGATTAGCTAGCTCATACTATACTACTCCCTAGTACAAATGAATTAAATCCACTTGGTACACGGTATAAACGTATCATTTTAGTATGTTGTCGTCCCATCTCTTCCAAATCATCGTCCCGCCCCTCCCTTCCTCTGCGTGCAATATCTCGGCATCCCTGTGATTCCCCATTGTCCCTCCCGCATGCACTTTGTTAGGGATTTAATGTAGAATTAAGCACTCAACTACTACCCTTTAGTACAAATGATTAATCACTTGGTACAGGTGTATCAACGTATTCATTTAGGTAATGTTGTCCCATCAATTTGTTTCAGGAGATTAATGTAGATTAGCACCTCCAACTACTACCCGCTAGTACAAATGAATTAATACACTTGGTACAAGGTATAAACGTATCATTTAGTATGTTGTCCATCACTTTGTTAGGGATTAATGTATAGCAGAGACAAGATAAAAGCTATGTAGATAGAAGTAGATAGTAATATGGGGTTCCTGGCGCACTTTCGGAGCCGACCGAAAAGCAATGTAAAATACTGTTCAATGTACCATAAAGGAAGCTGAGAAATAACACAGCAAATCTCAATGAAAAATTAACCGAATCTACAGTCGTTCGTCTCCAAAAGCGATCGGTACATTACTATCTACTCTGTGGAATGAAAAATTAACCAAATCTACAGCTGTTTGCTTCTACTTTCTTAAGCTGTGCTTTGTAAAATGTTGTCAAAATCTGCTACGAATAAAGGAAAAATCTTCGAAATCTTAATAAAATTTAATCAATTTAAAACATTTTTACTAAAAAACATACTGTGTACTTTAATAAAAAACTTTTCTAATAAATAAACAACATGAAACTCACCAAAGTCCTCTACAATTTCTAGCATTAAAACAGTGCAACACAAAGAATGAATTCCAGTGAACGGCCTGGTTTATTTTTCAACAACATGTTTGATACCGTCTTCGATACTTTCCTTAAATGATACAGAATTCAAAGAAACTTGTAAAGTCTTTTGCAGAAAAAAACGTCTAATGGAGTGTTTTACTATCGGCAAAAAACTAAAAAAGTAAGGGATTACATATTTAATATAATTACGAAAAGATATTGAAAAGAAAGTAAAAAATAAACAAACAGAGAGTTTTTCATCGTTTTTTTATGACATTTTTCCCATATTATACGTTCTTTCAAGATAATCAAGACTTAATTGATGAATTTCTTAGGAATTTTTGTGAGTATCAAGATTTATCAACACAATTCATTAAAGAGCATTATAGAAATTTTTCTTATAGAATATAGCCACATTTTGTGTGAAACAAAAGGTATTACTGTAGATAATATTCCATGTGATTCCTATGAAGAAAGACACCAACTATGGTTATCAAAACAGTACTATGACGTGGGGAGGGACTGCAAGTTTTAGAGCACAACTGAAAAGACTTTATTCTACAAAGTTAATTGTTATAATTTCTTTATCTTTTATAGTCTTCTTTCCAGTAACAATCAAGTGTAATTTTTCATTTTTTGTTTAATTCTTTAATCTTTTTTTCATCCAAAACAGTCAAAAATCTGTTCGGCAAGTGTACTTTACAATCTTCCAACTCGGCAATTATTGTAAACCCGAATTTTATCTCTCATTTTCTCCAAATTCAAGATTCTATGTTTCTTCCTTTCTTCCAATTCATTTAACTTCTTATACTCTTTAAACTTACATTCTCCAATATCATTTAACTCTTTCAAGAACTCCATTTAAATAGAAAAAATTTAAAGACGGAAAAAAAATGAAATTCGCTAACCTTCACTCGAGAAGTCGGGGAGAATGTGAGTAAAACCGCATTCTTTTCAAGAGGTTCTTCGTTTAATTTCTCCAAATGTACTATAAAATCATCGAGGATTTCTGGTTCAAAATCATAAACAAATTCAACATCCAGATAATGAAAAAATACAGGTAATATCTTTTCATAATAAACGTGTGTATCGATACCTACAAACCTAATGTATTCTTTGAAAAGGAAAATAATTTTGTCAATGGTTTCCAAGAGATAAGTAAAAATTTTTATTCTGTTTTCTAAATTCTGTAACAAATTTTGTTTGCTTCTTGTCTCCATATTGCAATTTTGTAAGCAGGTTATTTCAAATGTGTTAATTTATTTCGAAATTTCTTAGGTTTAGGTCTTTCTAACAAAATTAAATTACAACCTCTACAAACTAAATATCTTTTATCGATAATTTCTCCTCTATTAGAACACTTGTAACAGTTGGCATTATACTCTTCCATTTAAACAAAAAGATTTTTTTATAAATGGAGATTATGGAACTAAGTCTACCGAGATATAAATTTTTCAGCGCAAATGTTTATGTTTATATTTCAAACTACCGAGATAAAGAGAAAATGATTTTATTTTATTATTCAACTATTTAGGATATTTTGTATATGATTACAAAGATTATTCCGGAAGAAATCGAGATTTTTCATCAGCGAAAGAGTATATTTTTGAAGTTTTAGAAGGAATGAAAGAGAATAATATGAATTTAGCAAATTATTTTTCTTAAATAAAAAACTTTTCTACTAAATAGTCACCAAACAACATGAACTCTCCAAAATCACTTCAGTTTCTAGCATTAATTTAAAGAACTTACCACAGGAAATAGTTATAAAGACTTCTTTGAATTACCTAAATATGTTAAACAAATGTTGATATTTTCCTTAAGTGAAAACGAATCCTTAAATGAAAACGAATTCAGAGAACTTTTAAGTACTAAAAAGTGTTCAATGCAATTTATTACAGACAACTTAGATAGTATAAATATGTTAAATGTAATAGGAGATTTTAAATTAAATAATAGAAAAATAAGAAAAATATTCCGATTTTTACAAAATAAACTAAAACACCAACAATCTGAACATTTTTCATCGCTTTTATGCTAAATTTCATTGTTTATTTGTTGAAATGTTGAGAAGACAATATCCATACTGGCCAAGGAATATGCATACAGCTAGTTTTTTAACAAGTCTTTGTAAACAACAAGATTTATCAAAGGAATTTATAAGAGATCACGCTTTTGTTGTAGATTGGGATAAATTATATGGAAAAAACATTTACGAAACAGATATATTGTGTGTGTGTGATTCTGACGAAGAAAAGAGAAACGTTTGTCATTCAGCAATTCAATACGATATAATGAAAGACATACAAAATGAGTGTTGTTAGTGTGCGTGTTTTTTGCGATATCTACTTAACTTCTAAGAAATTGGGAATGGGAGAAGAAGAAAGGTATCATATGTTTTATTTCAATCAACTCTAGATTTGTGACGTCTGCTGTGAGCGTTTGTACCACTAACGCTTGACCTCGAATCTCATTTTATTGAAACATGTGAGAGGCGTTTGTGTCACTAACGCTTTGACCTTGCTTTGCACACGCCGTGGTGTGGTACAAGGACAGTAGTGACACCAAACAATGACCTTGCTTTTCTCACGCCGTGTGAGACAATGAAATCACTGTAAAAAACACTTAATTTCTGTTATTACAAAAATGAACACTTTACATCACTATTTTCACACAATGTTTTATCACAGTTTAGAATGTCTACACAAATTCACAATCTTCTTGTAACGTCTTTCTTCGAGTCCCAAATATAAAAGTAACTTATAAAATATAATAACACTATGAATGGCAACGCCCAGTGGAACACTTTCACTTCACTTTTAACAAGAAACACAGAACATCACACAATCTTCTTACTTCATATAAAGGTCTATATCTTCTTTCTTCAACTTGCAAATACATTAGAAGAATCTTCTAATTGATGATATATCTTGTTAAATTTCGTTAAAATAAGAGGAGGATCAAGCATGACTGACTATACGTGGCCAACGCCCATGATGAAAATTTTTTCCGTGCGATAAAACGATTATGAATATCGAAGTTTTATCGATAATAAAAATCGATGGTTACAATCGATATTAGAACTGTTATAGTTTCCAATGTATATTAAATAAGTGAATATCAATATTTAATTTCAAACCTTGTTGTTAAAAAACCACTCAACCGATTTTAAATGAAATTTGGTACACATATAGTAAATACTTAACTCTTTCGACTTAACTTATCCATAAGGGTGAAATCATCCCCTATTTCTTAATATTCAAAGAAAAATAAAAAAATTTTATCGGAAAAAATCTGAAACTTCAAAAACAAGCGAGTTCAACTTAAAATTTCATGAAAAATAACAAAATTTTTCAAAATCTACCCCAATCATCCCTTATCTTTAAAACTCTTATATCTCGAGAACTATTGGAGCTTTTTTTGATGAAATTTGGTATATAGGATCAGTAAATAATAAAGTATTTTTTAAAATCACCACTTCCGGTCCATGACCTTGAAATAGTTTTTTTCCTAATATCATCCCTATTTTTCAAAATTTTTTAATGCAATTTAAAATGTAAACTTTTATCAATGTCTTTAACAATTCTGTAAAGTTTTAAAACTATCCGACGAATAACGCGATTTTTACTGAATTTCTCTAATATCGTTCTTAATCACATCATAGGCTAAAAATTTCTCAGAGACAACAACAACATAACAAATCGCGTTTGTAACAGCTTTTTGAAAATCCATATTGATAATTATATCGTTCTTTGAACCAGAAATATTTGTCAAACTCTTTGTTTGTATCAATGACATAAATAGGTCTATTCGCTAAAAATTCTTTAGGATTGTAATACATTTCCTTATTATTACAGTAAACTTTCTTAAAATCTTGATACATCTGATACATGATTCTGAAAAGACCTCCGGAAATGTTTAAATTTTGTAATTCATCTGGATAATAAGAACCGTTCAATTTTACTCTGATATTTTTTACATCCAAACTATCAAACTTTGAAGGATTTTTTTCTTGATTATTCTGTCTATCTGTTTGAAAAAACCGATGATAACGAACTTGGGATTGAAGATATTTCTATAAATATTTGTGATATCGAACGAATAAGTTGTTCCGGAAATACCTTTTTTGTTCAATACATTGCCAATCTAGAAAATTAAACATAATGTTTTGACTTTTTGTAATTTCATCAATCAACCTAATTTTACTCGTGGTTTTATAATCAATCATTGGAACTCTAATAAAAAAATCTGTAATTGTTATTTTTCCATCAACAGGCATAACATTTCCAGTTGCAGTCTTCAGAATCGCTCACATCATCGTCTTCTGCTCTTATATAAAACTTAGATAAAATCCTCCTTTATAGATCGGAATAGTAACATTTTCAAAAAATCCTAATCCAAAATGAGATAAATTTCCAGCTGCTTCAAAAACACCAAATTTAAAATCTGATTCAAAGCCATTAGAAGTTTGAGAAATAACATCACTTTTTGAATACGAAATAGTTCCTTTAATTGTGCTTAATTGGCCACAGTTTTCGACTTCTTCTATCAATTTATTGTGTTTTCTTACTTCAATCTTAGAAAATAAAAACGGTATAAAAATTATCGATTAATCTAACATTATCAGTTCCAAGATATGCTTGACCATCTTGTTTTGTTAAAGTTCCAGAAATATAAAACTGGAAGTTAGACGAGCAAAAGTTATCTCCAAAATCAATATTAAACTCAGTTCTTTTATTCGGTTCATTCAAATGTTGTTTACTAATTGGATAGAAATTTTTAAACTCCGCCCTTTCAATATCACTAGCATATTTTCTGTAGTCCGCCATTTAATAAGAGAAAATTTAGAAATTTTAAACATCGTGTATCATTTTTTCATCGATCTAATGTACGTTTTTATAAGAAAAGATATAAATTTTTAGTAAAATAATTAAAAAGATTAGAGTCATTTTTTAATGATCTACTTCGTCATATTCAGGATTCTCTTCCTTAAATTTTGCGATCTCGGTCACATATTTCAATAAAATTTGCACAGGATAGTAACCGCTATCTATAATATTGTTCCAATCAACTGTATCTTTATTTTCATCCAAAAACTTTATACTCAAGTGTTGATAGAGACAAAGAACAGACATATGATCTTTTAATTGATAATGTATATTTTCTTGAATGAACTCTGGGGACAGAGTTTGATATTTAGCAATGTTATACCAATTCAATTTGTTTACGTATAATTTCATCATATCTTCGGATAATTCATATTTTTGAGAAATGTCATCCCAATGTTCTTTTTTCAAATCTCTTTCGTGTTGCATGATAAAAAGATCGAAAGCACTGTAATGTCCCGGCCATCTCTATTTATTAGGAAAAAATTTCAAAATCAAGTTTTTATAAATTTGGCTCTTTTTTGCGTTACATTCAGCACATTTTCCAGATATTCTCTTAACTCCATTGATGTTTGCATAGTATTTTATATCGTTTGTGGCAGTTTTCTCTTTACATCTCACACAATATATGAGCGCCATTTATATAAGGAAAATTAGTCATCGTAACCACCTACTCCATTAAATCTGTTGTCGATGTTTTCAAAAGTTTTATCGACATCTTCTTTAAATTTATTAAAGTTTTCTTCTAGTTTCTTTACTTTATCGAGATATTAAATCGTTGTATTCAACGAGTTTATGATCAATATTCTCAAAAGTTTTTGTGGCATCTAAACTAAACTTATCAAAAGACTGCTTATTTTTTATAACTTTTTCATTAATTTCGCCAAAGTTTTCTTCTAGTTTAATTAATTTATCATGAAGTAAAGATTGATTAGTAACTACTCTTTTAAAAAACTTCACCATTTTTTCTATCGGTTTTCATTAAAACCCTCTTGAAATTTAGCGAAATGTTCCAAAAAGTTTGTTATTTTTCCATAAAGATCGCCTTTATATAGATTGAAATTTTCCTCAAAATTTGTAAATTTTTTCATCACAATTTTCTATAGATCTTTTACTTCTTTCATCAAGTTTTTCATAGACTTCTGTTGTAAAATCTTTAACATGCTGTTTATTGATTCTCATAATTTTGTTTTAGTTCATTAAACATTTTAATAGGATCTTCTAATTGAATCATTACAACAACATCAAATGGATTAATTCCTTTACTAACACCGCTAATTCTTTTTCCTTTAAAATCTAAGGCATTTTTTAACATTCGGATCATGTAAATCAACAATATCGATGTTTTCTGATAATTTTAGAGGTTTTAAAATTTGTTCTTTAACAACAACATCATGTTTGTCAATACCAGGTCGAACACCGACAATTCTTTTTTTATTAGCCAAACTAACATAATTCTTTTCAACTTTGATCGCTTCAGTAATTTCATCAGCTTTTTCGATATGAGACATTAAATTGGTAAATAATTTTTTTACACCATCATCAACTTCTTTTTCCAATGTTTTTATTTTATCAGCAACTTCATTTGAACTCATGAAATTTGCAAGTTTGTTATCATATTCTGCTTTAAAATCTTCAATCTCGACAGCAAACATATCTGAATCTGGAAGGTTTTGTAATACATTTTCTAACTTGTTATCAAACTCATTTCTCAAACTATCAAAATTCAAACTATTATCTACATTTTGAATAATTTGTGTTCCAAATACGTCAAAAATATTTTGTGAATCCATATTTATTAAGCAATAATTTGTTAACAACTTCTTTAAAAATCTTTACCAGTACTCAGTTCATTCAAAACAAAAACACATAAATGACCACAAATTGGGGGATCTTTATAGTCTTGAATCTGAGAATCATTGTAGTAGACGCTTTGATTTTTTCAAATATTTAATCAATTCTATAGGTGGTTTGTCCTCAATTCTTCCATACGAATCAAAATAACATGCATTCTTATCATTTTTATAATAACAAATCCCAATGCGTTCCACTTCCCATAATCGAGTCTAAATTCACAATTCCACATTCAAATTTCTTAACTTTTTCAGGTAATGTAATCTCTCATGAAGATTCCTCTAAAATGTTTAATATTTTTTGCAGATTTCCTTCCAATTTCCCCGAATGTTAAAGGTTTAAATTTTTTTTTCAATGTTTGATTTCACGTAATTTCAAAGTTTTTTCATCTAATCCAGATCCTGTAACATCTTCCAACTCTTTATCTAACCAATTTAAAAATGTTTCGAACAATAGGAATCACATCCTTTTTAACGATTGGAGCAGCTTTACGAACATAAGGAACAACATTTTTTAACAACTGGAATATTTTTCTCCAAAATCTAATAAATCTTTCAAAAGTCCCACCATTTTTAAGTTCTTTCAACTGATTATAAGAAAATTCTATTCTGGTTCCTTTATTGTTTTTTCTTATGTTTTTTTCGAGTTTAATTGTATTGTCTATTTGTTAAAAATATCTTATCCTCGCCATTTTTTAGTTGATCTATTTTAAATTGAATACTAACGGGTATTTTCTTCTTAAAAGCGGATTTTTATTTTTTCTTTTCTGATTTTTGCTGAAATTTACATTCACCTCCATTTATATAGTTAAAATTTCAAGTTCTCTTCGATTCCCATTCCTAGTTTTCTCTTCAAAAAACATTGCTCCAGCTGTTGGAAAGCGCAACAAATCATTCACCTAAACTAGCATCTTTTGATAAAAAAATCTATCCATTGCCTTATCTTGCAAAACTTTATCTGCGAATATGTCTGGAATTTTGTGTCTCTATGTTTTGCATAAAAAATATCGTGTTTCCATAGCAGCTTGATCTAAATTTATTTATACCAGTATCTCCTCTTTTTAGTCCTTTTTTTCGAGTTTTTGTGCCGGGGCCCCAGGTACTGATAAGTTTGGCACGTGTAATTCAAAAGGTAAATTGTTGATAAAATCATTCAAAAGTCCACTACCCTCAATCATAGATGAAACTTATTGCCGGCAAAACTCGTTTTAAATATTTAATTCCATCAGGTTTTTCAATCATTTCGTCAAGTTTGTTCGAAATAAAATCTTTAATTGCTTTCTTTTCATTCAAAAAATTGTTATCTTCCAGCCTTTCTCTTGAGCATAAATATAAATTACATAATTCCATCGAGTTTTGTCAAATCGTCGATATATCTGTATTCAATCTTATTATCACTGTATTTTCTTATACCAGATCCTTCGATTCGTTTTTTTTCCCAAATTGGTTTAATCAAATTGAGATATTTTTTACCTTTACTTGACTTTGGTTTCTTAGTTGATGGATCATTATTTTTGTAAATTGAAATCAGATTTCCATAAAATTTCTGTATACTTTTTCAAGTCTTCTTCAGAATATAAAACGTCTTTTGGAACATCAGTGCCTGTTAATAATCTCCATAAACCTTGAGTTCCTTTATATGTTTTTTTCATTAATAATGATATCATTATGCCTCAAAATTCACGGGCAAATTTCCAATCATAAAACTTTTCTTTTTTCTGTCCCAATACAAACCAAATTTATCATCCTTTGCTCTAGGAAGAAATTTTTTTACCAATTTCATTTCACCAATTATTATATCCGTTGTTTCCAGGACTTATTGGTTCAACTATGGTAGAGTCTTCAATGATTCGAGGGTCTAAATGGTGTTGAAGATGGTAATTTTTGGCAATTCAAACTCTTCAGATTCTGGAATTGAAATATCGGCAAATTGGTCGTACAACTGGAACCAAATTCATCAAATTTTGATTATCACTTAAAACATTTTCAATTTTTGCCCCTCAACGTTTTTTATTGCAGAAGTTACAGGTTGATTGATTTTTTGAATAAATTCTTGTTCTTTTTCATCAATTCGAATCTGTTCTTTTAAATTCTTTGATTAATTTTCTTTTCTATTTGATCAAGTTTTTTTGCTTCTTCTGAAGTTACGCTTCGCCATTTTATTTAGGAAAATTTTGAAACGTAAACGTGGTGGCACGTGGAAACGTGAAACGTGAACACGAAAACGTGAACACGGAACGTAAAACGTGAACGTGGAACGGTGAAACAACGAACGTGAAACGTAAACACGAACGTAAAACATGAACGTGAAACGTAAACACGAACGTGAAACATGAACGTGAAAACATGAACGTGAACGTGGAAACGTGAACGTGGAACGTGAACGTGGAACGTGAACGTGGAACGTGAACGTGGAACGTGAACAGATTTACCGTTTTTCTGTTATTTTCATAATGTAAATAAAAATTAAAGATAATATAAAAATAATTGTAACAAATATTTTATCAAGTAGATTTGTCAGACCACTGAGCAGCATTTTATATTAGAAAATTTATTCAGATATTTACCATTTTTAGGCTTCAAAGTTAGATTAATAGTTAAAAATCCATAGTCTTCTTTCCAAATTTTATACACACAATTCATTAAAGTGGTTAAAACTCATAATCAGATCCCACATAATTGTTGTAAATCTTTCTCGAATAGTGATCGTCTTGCTTAAAAAACACACAACATATTCAGGTTATTTCTTATAACTTGTTTATCAACCTTTGAAAAAGCATTGAGAAAGATAGATACAAGAGATATTTTTGTGACGGGACATTACGAAATATTCCTTAATAACGTCTTGATTTTCTAAAATACAAATCATCAAAAACGATTAACGAATTGGGTTTACATTCGCTTAACGGAACTATGTCCTCAGAAGCATTATAAAAATGTGATATTTTCTTACTTAAGTTCTTCTCAATGTTTTTCAAATCTTTCTTGTAATTTTTTTTAGGCGTCTTGTTCTAAAGATTTACTAAAAACATACAAATTGGAATAAGGAATCCAACCTATTGTAGATAAAATTCAATAATAAAGTTGTTTTTTCCACATCCACTTGAACCAACAATTAACAATCTGATTGGTTTGATCTTTCTTATTTTCTTTCAAACGTTTGAAGTTTTATCTGATCTTTTTTGCTTTAAAAATTTCTCCATTTAAATAGAAGATTTTCATCTTGAAGCAAAACGCTTGCGAAAATGAAGCTGTTCAAGTTGACTTTAGAAAGCTCTAAATTAGTTTTAAAACTTGGAACATCCTATACACTTAGAGGAAGAATCAAATTATTTTATCGGTTTAAGCGGTTTTTATTCTGACAATTTTGTAATAAATATTAGTGAAAGTTCTCCTTATTGTATAGGAATTTAGTGGAGAAGAACATAACAAAATATTATGGTTTTAAACAAAGGATATTATACTTTCGATCAAATAAAAAAATTCCCTTAAAAATTATCTGAAAACATTCAAACAATCAGATAAAATCTTTAAACTTTGACGAAAACAAGTTTGAAATGCAAAAAAATTATCTCTCTAATAAAATTCAAATAAAATCACCAGTAAGAATAATGTTTTCAGCAATTATTGTAGATTTGTTAGGGTTTGTTCAAGAAACTATTGAGCCAAATCAGGTATATTTTAGGAAATAAAACGCCAAAATTTTAGACCGTTTCGATGTAATTGAAGTGCACTGCAATCTCGTTGAACCTAGTTTGAAAATCATACCGAACATTTACACAAAGAATCTGAAATTTTGTACACTTTTTTCCCAAATGTATGCTTATGGATCAAAAATCAGTGAAAAACCGAATGAAATCGATTATATTCCAATTAGAAAAAATATTAAAAAAGAATTCAAAAAATCGTTCTGACTATTCAAAGACTCTGAGGGAAATTTATTAAATAATGAGAGTAAAAACAACAATATATTTAAGATTTGAAAGAAGGAATAAAAATGAGTTGATGATGATGACAAAATTTCAATATTTTTTACTGTAAAAAACAAGGGGCTATTCGAATGGCCCCTTAACAATCTTCATCCTGACCCTGTTTGTTATCAATGAATCTGGACTTTATACTGAAATAAAAATTACTAGTTAAATTTCTTTTCTATCTAAATGGGAGTCAGTTATGTAAGACCTACTCAATAATCAACTTAGATTTAAAAGCAAACAATATCTTTACAATTGTTGACGAAAATAATGAATTTTGGTTTAAGGCTAAAGATGTTTGCAGAAATATTGGAATTTAAAAATACGAGACAAGCTATCATAGATCATGTTAAAGAAAAATACAAAAAAAGCTTTGAAAACATAGATTCTGACAAGGGTATCGAATCGCGACTCTTACAAAAATTACATCCAGACACTATTTTCATCAATGAACCAGGCATATATTCTTTAATACTGAAATCTAAAATGAAGATTGCAGAAACGTTTCAAAATTGGGTTTTAGAAGAAGTTTTACCGAGTATTAGAAAAATATGGCGAGTACAAACTTGAAAACGAAAAATAAGCAGTTAAAAGATGAAATAAAACAGTTACAAATTAAAGATGAAATGAAAATCCTTGAAAATAGAGAATCAAGAATTGCGAATGGAATTAATGAAGAGAGATATGATATGGTAAAAATTTTGATAAGAAAAAGCACCATGTGTTTTTGTATTAATTAAGAAGAATCACATGTGGGAATGGCCTTATTATGTTATCAGAGCTCAGAAACGAGAAATACCAAACCGATTAAAACATCTAAAAAATAAATTATCCTGAATTAGAGATATTTTTTTCATTGGATGACGAACCAAATTCTATCAATCTGTATAACCAAATGAAAGAATCTTTTGAATATATTTATACAACGGAAATCATTTTACTACAAATATGGCAGAATCTCGACTGATTTATAGAATATCTAAATTACACGATGAAAAATGTTTCTAAATTTTACTAAAAACTCTCGATTTTATTATATTTTTGTTTGTAAATGTTTAGCATAACTAGGTAACCATTGTAAAATCTTTTTTTCCATATTCACAAGGCATTTCGTATTTTATAACTTTTCGCTGAAAATTTTTTTAGCACAATCTTTGCAAAAAGCATCTTTTCTATCTTTACTATACTGCCAGTTATTAAATTCAGAAATATTTTTAATTTCCTTTAACAAAAGTAACACTTTTTTCTCTTCTAAAGTTAATTTGTCCATTTTATCATATAATTCCTTACAATAAACAGTCTTTTTCTATTCTCTTCTTGACACTTTGTACATTTCTTTTGAGACTCCATTTATATAGAACAAATTATTACACGATGAAAAAATGTTAAACTCTTGAATTATGATATTTTGTTTGTAAATGTTTTTTGATAATTATTTAAAACCATTTTATAGTTCTTCCACATTCACATTGAGATATCTTCATAATATAAACTATGGTGATTCTTCTTTACACAATCTTTACAATATGAGTCTTTCTTATCTCTACTATAGTGATCACTATTAAACTCTGAAATTTTTTTAGTTTCTTTACATTTAAGACATTCTTTATCTTCCAAAGTTAATTTTTCTATTTTATCATATAATTCTTTATGATATTCCCTTTCACAATCTTTGCAATTATAATGCATTCCATCTTTCCTATTTTTATCTTTATAAAATTCATTTAAATCTTTAAATTCTTTTGCTTTTGCACTTTGTACATTTCTTTTGAGACTCCATTTATATATAGAAAAAATTACAGCTTTGACTTTCTTCAATTCATATTCATAAAACTTTCCGGTATTATTTCTTCATTATTTAAATCTTTTATACTATACAGTTACAGGATCTGTGTTATTAATTTGATAAATCACAAAGATTTCTCTTGACCAGTTGTTCTTATATTTGTTCGAAAATTGTTTGTTTTTTACTAACAATTCTTAACATGATCATTGACTTTAAATTTAGTTTTCGTGTGAATTTCAGGTGGAAACATACTTGAAAACGGTCTCTAATAACTCCTTTTCTGCCATCTTTATCTACGTCTTTTGGCTTCATTTTGATTGTGCTTGTGAACTGTATCGTTATAATTGTTTACGATTTCTTGAAGAATATCGATCCCATTTAAAGTTTTTATTAATCTCAAAAAGACTCTTCATTCTTTCATTTTGAGTTCTGTTATATCTCTCTACAATACTTGATTTCTCTTTCCGTTTTCAGTATGATAAATCTTAATGTTGTATTTCCTCAAAACATCGTTAAATTCTTTATTTTTAAACTCTAAACCCTTATCTGTATGAAGTAGGTTAGGAGGTTTGTGATTGATCCTTATGGCATCTTTTACTATATCTTCGAAAGCTTTTTGAAATATCCTTGCCGTTTTTTCTTTTGATAGCTCTTGACCAAGCATATTTTGTGAGAAAGTATCAATAACATTTAACATATACTTAAATCCATCATTTTGATCTGAATAGTTAGACATTATAACTAAATCTGGCTGCCCAATAAATCGTCAATTCCTAATGTTATAATTTTTCTCTTTTTAAACTTTTTTCGTACTGGTGCATGAATTTCTCGAGCTTTCAATCTCTATCTCATCTTTAGTCTTCAATTCTTGCTTAACAGGTTTTGGATTTGGATTCTTTATAAACTTACTCTTGTTTGTCTTAACATTTTGAACATTTTGCAGCAATTCTATACAATCCATTTTGAGTTTGAACGATTTTTGAATCTATACTTTTCGTTTTTTTCTTGCATTTGTGTCAGTGAATTAAATCATCTTCCATTTTACATGTCAAAGTTTCCAAGTTTATTTAACTCATCTAATATAGTAGATTCCGCTTCATTTTTATAGCCATAAGGTACTGTATCGATCTTATTTTCTAGGACAATTCTCCTTATCATCTTTAGCGTTTCAGTGCCAGCTTGTTTATGGTAACAGTGTACAACTCATGTTTGTAGCTTTTGATTACTGTCCATCTCCCTAAATTTCTTCTTTATCTTCGAACAAACATTTCTTCAAGTTTCGATATTTATTGTTTTATTTACAACGCTTCTCTTAATTCCTTTACACCTAACTGGGTTTTTATCTAGATATTTGTACGAGTACATCTTAGACCTTAAACCACAAAATTCTTCTAAAACTTCGCTATTTAACTCATCTTTGAATTTCCCTATTACCTTCTTATTTTTAGTAGTGAAACATTCATGATCTTTTGGATAATCACTTGTATCAAAGTTATCTATATTTTCTTTAATAATTTTAAAAGGATCTCGTTTCAATTCTAGAAAATACACTGTCTGTATCCATGTAACACAGATTCAAAATTTGGATCAAACTTCTTTAATTTGTTGTAATAAAACTCGTACATTAGCAATTTTGAGAGGTCGAGAACTGAAAATCCCTATGTAAATCGGTTTGTTAAATTTAACCTTTTGTTTGTACATGTGACTCGCTATACAGTTGTCGTCAAAGATGTTAAAGCATTTGAAATTTGTTTCTTAGCTTGTATTCATTGAAAATTACTTCATTTCCAAGCTTAATATCCACATCTGTTTCTCGCACATTTTCCATAGATTTTTCCAAAAACTGAGTTGTTCATATAACTTGTCTAAAAGTCCTTTTCAAAGTCGCTTGTAGCTTTGGTTCTCAATGTTTGTGTTAAAATCAATGTATTCTTTCATAAAAGGCTTCTGATCGAATGCAATAACTCTATTCACATGTTTCAAAAATCATACCTTGTTCCAAATAGAACTTTCAAATTTCTCGAATGAACAACGTATATCAAGTTTTATCCAGTAGAGTTGTGCAAAGTTGTGTTTTTAAAATGTTTCTGGAGCAAGAGGTAAATCCTTGTTATGTTCGTGTAAATTTGTTGGATATCTTTCCGAACTCCTACCAGTGAGTAAAACCATACTGAATTGACCTCCAACATCATAAGCAGACCATTCACAGATATGACAAACGTTTGAACTTTTGATACGAAATTTCTTCTTCTTCTGTCAATTTCATAGGTTTCATGTTCTTAAGAAATTATATTTTTTTCGCTATGTATTTCGATAATTTATTGAGTTTCTTCAAAACAAATTTTTTGTCGGGACGTTTGTTCAAAATCTTCATGTCATTTTTTTTGGCACGATAACATAATCGGTAATTGTACATGTCGATTGGTCACATTCGACACTAAATAATACGAGTAAAAACCATTAAGGAATGTGCCTCTGAAATCTTGGTTGTAGTTGATCTTTCTGGAATTGTTTCTTACATGTGCGGGAATCTTTTCCAATATGCTCTGACAATAAAAAGTCGCCATCAAAATAAATTACGTTACGGATGGTTAAAATTTCTTTTGATAATTAGTAAATTATTTAGTTGTTTGACCTGTAAATGGCAATAAATTGGCATATACAAACTTCATGATTTTTTTATACAAATTTCTAAGTGTGATCTGTTAAATCTCCAGATTTGTAAAAAATGGCTTAAACATCTTCCTACACAAAAAAATTGTTCTTTCTTTTATGTTTTCGGGAGAACAACTGCGAAGGAAACAAGCTTAATTTAAAATCGGTTATCAAAACATAATGAGATTTATCAACTTTATTTAACATACAATAAATCAATGTTTGTTTCCCGTCATATTATTTCAGAAAATTGTAACGGAACAATGTTAATAAATTTCATCAAAACTGTTCGACATTGATAGACATTGTTGGATACTTATAACTTTCATTGTAGCTTCGTTTTTCAAATATTTGTATATACTTCAGATGACAATGGATACTCAAAACCTGAAAATATTTCGTCAATCACAAATTTTTCGTATTGCTTTACACGTTCACATCCTCTTTCTGGTTTTTCAATAGCACATCTTATTGAGTAAATAAAGCAAGAAAATCATCTCTATTTTTTATATATATACAAGCTTTTTTATCTTTGATATTCTTTGGTAAATCGATGTATGATTCCTGCATTCATCATTTCGTGTTTGATAAGGCACAAAACTAGTTGTTTACCGAACTTTTAAATGTCCAACATTCCGGAAACCGTTTTATTTGGATTATTCGATTGTTCTCGATGTGTTAATTTATTTAAATTGCTTAGTAATAAAGTCGATTACGTCAAAGATTTCGTCTGTGGGCTTTGATAGTAAAAATACATTAGACATGTTGAGCGGTTCATCACCATTTCACTAAAGTGTCGTTCGTATTCACATTCCAAAGAGAGATAGCCCTTCATATTTTTAACATTATCTTGAAATTTCTCGATTAAACTTTTAATTTCTAACCGCATAATTGAAAGATATTTGTAAATTGACATGGAATTGTCGTTCAAGTTTGTTAAAATGTATTGCTTGAAAAGACCGTGTATTGAGGATAAAACTTCTACAACAAAGTCAAATTTTCGGATTTTGTACTTTAAGATTTTTATCAATTTCTTCGATCATTTCAGACTTGGTTTGAAAATATCGTTAGTAACCAATAGCAAACTTTTCCAGCTATTGAATGAAGTTTTTCATCATTAAATAGGTCGAGATTTTTCTTTTCAACTTTGAAATTTCTCTTTAAATCACGTAATTTCACAATATTAAACATGTTTTCGTGATCGGCAATTTTTATTTTCATCTAGCCCACTGTCTTAAATAATTTAGTTCATTATTGTAAATTTGCTATGTTATTTTCATGACTTTTAGAATTATAATGGCGATGCATAGATTTTCTTAAAATTTCTATTCATTGCAGAACGGACATGATAATTTTATCGCGCTCCATTTAGATAGAAAAAATTTATTTAACTAAATGGTGCTTGTAAACCAACGAATGCGCCTCTCACGGCGTGATTATCACTACGGATATGGACTGCAGGCGAAGCGATTACTCGTGATGGTCGGTCTGTATTAGCACACCTCGACTAGTCCATTGAAGATTTTTCTTTTAATTCGTAGCAGATTTGACAACATTTTACAAAGCAACAGCTTAAGAAAGTTAAAGCTCAAGATTTTGGTTAATTTTACATTTCCACAGAAGTAGATTAGTAATGTACCGATCGCTTTTTGGAGACGAACGACTGT
>NW_025784635.1:2500-25735 GCF_021130785.1 Homalodisca vitripennis
TCTTTAAAAAGGACAGGGGCCGTTTCTTACACTTGTGTGCACCTTCTCATGGAGGAGGCATATCAAAAACCCTTAAAAAAAAGCAATTTTTAAGTATCTTCACACTGTTTTGAGGCTACCCGACTTCGTAAAACCCTTCACGTTTTCAAGACCGGATGCCTCCTGGCATGGCTGTGGGTGTGGTCTTGTCCCCAGGAAAACTTTTGGGAATGGCAGGCCTAGCAACCTGTTTGCTTACGGCCAGTCCGTGCCCTCGAACCTCCGATGAAAAAAACTTACTTTTTAACTGGAGGCTCTCGCTGTTGTGGTTTGCTTTTGGAAAAGTTCAGAACTTACTTAGATAGCATAGAAAAATGTTCTCTTTTTTTTGGTGGATAATAGTTGCTCTTTTTCCAGGTTGCTGAAAACCCACCCCAGGCAAATTGGAAAAATAGCACGAATAGGATATTGCCTTTTAATAACAAAAATTAAAATTTCAACAGTCAGTCACATTAAGGGCAAAGAGAACGTTTGTTGCAGAACTGCCTTACTCTCGTTCTGTACGAGGCAGACCCCACAAACTCCCCGCGCAAACATTGGACACAAGTTTACGACAAGCACCACCCCAAAATTCCCTACCTCAAAATGTTTGGTTCTTTTCACTCTCCTCTACCAGAAGCCTTCCAAGACCTGAAGAAGAACATCAAGCCCTAAGACCCAGAATTAAAAAATATAATTAATTTAACCTAACCTAACCTAACCTGCGTTCCCTGAGGTCTTGCTCTGGAAAGGGTTTTATAAAGTATTTTAAAATTTTTTAGGGTTTAATTTTTTTTTTTTTTAACTAAGACATTATCAAATTATTTTAATAGTTTGGGAGGTTGTGTTGTCCAGGTCCGGAGACTTTAAGGGGGGGGAAGCTGTTTACCCCAAAATAATAAAGTAAAATAATTTTAAAAAATTTGTTTTATTTTTCACTTATTTTTTTCTTTGGAATGTACTGATTTCATTGCAGTAATGTTGTTTTTTTTTCCTATGGGTACTATATAAGATTGGGTAAAAAAAATATTATTGAAAACCCTTGCATTTGTCATTTTTTCCTGACACTAAAACTGAAACATCAGTCATGTTCCACTAGCTTAACACGACTTTTCATATATTTTGCTTTGTTTTAGGCTGTATTTAAACTTTTTATGTTGGCGTTATACTGTCTTAGGTTTATTTAAGGTTACTATAAACCTAACCTACACCTAACCTTATACCTAACCAGTTATGGTACTGGTAGTAGTCTTACTACTGTCAAAAGAGGAATGGGGGGGAAAGCGGCTTTTAAAATTTAAAATCTGTCTCGGGGTAAAGTTAAAACTTGAGGATGGTAAGGGATTAGGTGGGGCAGGGTAGGCTAAGGTGCGCTAATATTAAGGCGAAAAAATTTGCAGAAGAGGTGGTTGAAGAGCCATGAGAAAGGCAATATGGGCCAGTGTACTTTCACCCACGATGTCATCAAAATGATAAAATCCTACTCATCGCTAGCTATGCCCTAAAGAACAATGATTACAATGGGGTTAAATAGAATATAAACGCTGACGTTTTACTGACCAATGAACATGTGATGACCATGATAAACATTTTCACATTCCCCTGAGTGTGGTTGATGAAAAAAAAGTTTTTCTATAATAAAACCCATATTTCAAGAGACCTTTCAGAAACCAAACTGTTGGAGCTGATGTTTGAAAGCTAATAAAACTCAAAACCAAAAAAATGAGTCATTGAATAGTGTCAATTTGGTCCCTAATACCAAAAAGAACTTTTGTAATTCTGCCCTACCCTTAAATTTGGTGTTTACCTTCTGACATTTTATGTAGCTTTAATGACGGGCTTTTTTATCTAGTAAATCTGGCAAGTTTTTGGGATAGTATTAAAACCTACGTCCAGTGGAAAATTTTTGTAAAAGCGAATGCAGCGCCTAGGAAAATAGTGCGAGTGAAGGAAGCGGACAAGAAAGTTCAAGAATTAGAAAAGAAAAATAAGGAAAAACAAGAGAATCTTTGAAAAGAAAAACGCCCTTGAAGACATGTTGTACCACAAAGTGTAAGACCCAGATAATTTCCATGCCTGCAGTCTAAGGAAACTACTAGGGCTTATTTTAGGTTAAAAGGACATTTTCTTCGCTTCCCGAAAGTTGGTTTTTTTTCTATTTAGATGCAAAGTTTTCTCAGCCATTTATGACCCTCTCAAATTTTTACCACTTATACTTTGTACTATTAATCTAGGTCCTGACTAAAGGGTTTTTCACAATTAAAAAGTATTATCATAGAATACAATATATTTTGTTTTTTTTAGTTTTAAAAGGTGAATTTTTTTTTAATTTAGTTTTACTAAAAGATGATAAATTGTAAATTTAGGATGGTCACGAACTATAAAAAGGTGTGCTTTAAAAGTAAAAAAAAAAAATCAAAGTTCTATCATGACTCATTATTTAGCAACCTGGCATTAAAGTTTATTATGGACTAAGATAGGCGGTACACGTTTTTCCCTTACCACCAATGGGATACCGAGATGGGAGTAAAGCTCTAGGACAATCTGATCCGTGCTAAGGATAAAGTTTCAAAAACAGTATAATTAAAGGTCGCGCCCCAAGTTCAGCGCTTTAGAGTGGGTGTGATACAGTAAGGTATGATATTTAACCTGATTAATGCACCCAAAAACACATCTCAGCCAAGTTGCAGCCTATGTGGTCTACTAAACACCTAACCTAACTAACTAACCGCAACCGTGGAGTTCAAGCTTTTCCATATATTTAGGGAAGGCTTCTCATTTTTTTTTTCCCACCAGTGACCTTGTAAGGCGACTATAAAATCCAATTCCTCTTGCGAAGAGAATTCCAAAGATGATACGGCCTTTTTGTCAGTGCGAGCACTAGGTTGTTACGAGTTATTTATAATCTGCCCTTCGTCATTAGCACTTGGTGGTCATGGTTCTTGGGCTAATCCTACCTTGACAGAAGTCTTTGGGAGATAATAAAATTCGACATTTCTTTTTTTATTTTTGATGACCTAGTTTTGTCTTCAGTAACAGATTTCAACAAGCCATGTACAGCATCTTAAAATAGTTATTAGACAGGCTGGTCTGCCAAGTTATTCCTGAAATAATGTGTTGTGGCAGTTCACTAGAATCGAATTCCTGGGTCCAACATATTTATCATAAATGGTAAAATCAGTCTAAAATCCTGACATAAGTAAAATAAAACCCCTTATCGGTATCTCCTACCCAACACCAAAGGATATTTTAAAACACAACTTTCCTAAGTTTCTGGGACATGTGCTCATAGAGTTAGTTTAGCTTCGAGATTCCATTAAAAGCTTTTCTTCAGATTTCGGAAAACTTTCAATTCTTTAGAAAATGGAAGGGGGCGTTTCACTTACACTTGGTCCACCTTTCTCAGGATGGGAGTCTGGACGGTAGTGATAGGCATTTCAAAACCCTTTTAAGAGCCAATATTTTAGTCTAATCTTCACCCTGTTTTTGAGGCTACCCGACTTCGTAAAAACCCTTTCAACGTTTTCAAGACCGATGGACCTCTGGCAACTGGCTTTTGTGGGTGTGGTCTTCGTCCCAGGAAACTTTGGATGGGCAAGCCTTTAGCACCTTGTTGCTCTACGCCAGTTTCGTGCCCTGAACCTCCCATGACAAAAAATCTGAGCTTACTTTTATTAACCTGGAGGCTCTCCGCTGTTGTGTTTTGCTTTTGGAAAAGTTCAGAACTTACTTAGAGCATTAGAAAAATGGTTTCTCTTATTTGTGGATAATAGTGCTCTTTCCAGGTTTGATGCTCGAACCACCCCAGGCAAATTGGAAAAAATTTAGCACGATGGATTGCCTTAATCAACCCAAAATTAAATTTCAAGTCAGTCACATGTAAAGGGCTAAAGAGAACGTTGTGTTGCAGACTGCCTCCTTCCCCCCCCCCCCCCCCATCGTTTGTAACGAGGAAGCCCCCACAACCTCCCGCGCAGACATTGACACAAGTTAACGACAAGCACACCCCAAAATCCTACCTCAAAATGTGTTGGTTCTTTTCTCTTCTATCTACCAGAAGCCTTCCCAAGACCTGAGAGAACAATCAAAGCCCCCTAGGACCCAGAAATTAAAAAAATATAATTAAGTTTAACCTAACCTAACTCCTAAACCTGCTTCCCCTGAGTCCTGGCTCCTGGAAAAGGGGTTTTTATAAACTAAGACATTATCAATTATTTAATAGTTTGGAGGGTGTTGTCCAGACTTAAGGGGAACTGGTTTACCCAAAAAATAAAATAAAATAATAATTTTTTTATTTTTCCTTCATTTTTCTTTGGAATGTCACTGATTTCATTGCAAGTAATTTGTTTTTTAATTTTCCTATGGTTACTATAAGATGGTAAAAAAATATTATTGAAAACCCTTGCATGTCAATTTTTCGACACTAACAGAACATCAAGTCCATGTTTCCACTAGCCTAACACATTTCATATATTTTCTTTGTTTTGGACTGTATTTAAACTTTTTTATGTTGGCTATAACTGTTCTTAGGGTTATTTAAGGTTTACTATAAACCTAACGCTAACCTAAACCAAACCTAACCAGTTAGGTAACTTGGTAGTAGTTACTCACTGTCAAAAGAGGATGGGAAAGGCGGGCTTTTTTAAAATTAAAATCTGTCTCGGGTAAAGTAAAACCTTGAAGATGGTAAGGGAGTAGGGTGGGCAGGGTAGGCTTAGTGAGCACTAATATTCAAAAACTGCAGACTTATTATGGCTGGCAAAGGCGAAAATTTGCAGGAGTGTTGAAGAGATGAGAAAGGCAAATTATGGGCGAGTGTACTTTCACACGAGGTCATTTCAAAATGACTAAACCTACTCATCAGCTATGCCCTAAAAGACTCGAAATGATACATGGGGTAAAATATTATAACCTGAGTTTACCTGACCAATGAAATGTATGTACCATGATAAACATTTTCACATCCCTGAGTGTGTTATGAGTTTTATAAAAAACCCATTATTCAAAGACCTTTCAGAAACCAAAACTGTATGGAGCGATGTATGAAAGCTAAACTCAAAACCAAAATGAGTCATTGAATAGTGGTCATTTGGTCCCTCATACCAAAAAGAAACTTTTGTAATTCCTGCCTACCCTTAAATTTGGTGTTTACTCTGCATTTTTGTAGCTTTAATGACGGCTGTTTCTAGGTAAATTGCAAGTTTTGGAAGTATTAAAACCTACGTCCCAGGGAATATTTTTGTAAAAGCGATGCAGCGCCAAGAAATAGTGCGAGTGAAGGAAGCGGACAGAGAAAGTTCAAGAATTAGAAAAGAAAATAAGGAACAAGAGGATTCATATGAAAAGGAAAACGCCTTGAAGACATGGTTTTACACAAAGTGAAGACCCAGATAATTCATCCTGCAGCTAAGGAAACTACTAGGCTAATTAGTTAAAGATCATTTTCAATCGATTCCCGTAAGTTGGTTTTTTTTCTATTTAGATGCAAGTTATCTTCATCCATTTATGAACCTCTCAAATTTTTTACCACTTATTACTATACATTGTACTATAATCTAGGTCCTGACTAAAGGGTTTTACAAAATATAAAAGTATTATTTTTAGAAATAAAATAAGTTTGTGTTTTTTTAGTTTTAAAAAGGTGAAATTTTTTTTAATTAGTTTTACTAAAATATGATAAAAGTTGTAAATTAGGTTGGTCACGAACTATAAAAAGGTGTGCATTAAAAGTTAAAAAAAAATCAAAGTATTCTATCATGAAACTTCCATTATTTTAGGAAACCTGCATTAAGTTAAAATGGACTAAGATAGGCGGTAACAGTCCCCTTACGCACAATGGAAACCGAGATGGAGTAAAACAAGCTCCTAGACAATTCTTATCCGTGCAAAGGATAAAGTTTCCGAAACAGAATAATAAAGGTCGATTGTTTGCACTAGTTTTCCCTTTAGAGTGGGTTGGATACAGTAAGGTATCGACTATTTAACCCCTGAGTAATGCACCCAAACACATCTCAGCCAAAGCTTCCAGCCTATGTGGTCTAAATCTTTGGGAAATTGATACCTTTAACAAGTGCCCTTGCGTTAACCCAAAAACCAAGAGAATTTGTGAGGTCAGCACACGTATTCCATATTAAAAAGTGCATTCCTCGCCAAATCCACGACCATGGTCCTGCCACTAGAGATTTCCTCTATTCCGAAAAACCTATTCATTTTTATTCTTATTTCTTATTACACCTTACAAATAACATTTCCTTTTCTTTGTCTACTCTTCTTTGTGGGACCGCCGCATTGGAGGCTGGGCCTGACACTGAGGTTGGATTGAGCTAAGGAGTTCACCTGCGTGTGCTCTCCTCTTGTTACCTGGTGTTGGTGTTTGGCAATTCTGGTGTATTGATGCCAAACTGTCTACTATACTATTACACGGGGATGGGTTGTTGTGAGATTTTTTTGTATGAAGTTTTTTCAACAGCTTCTATGAATTGATATTTATTTATTATATTTTTTTTCTGTTCTTAATATTGGTGAGCAGCGACAGTCTCATTGCCAACCGCCCAAACACACATCATTAACACATCTTTAACTACCTCTATCCTATTGATTTATTTTATTTGTTAAGAAGGCAAATAGGGATAGAGAATAGCATTTTTATTGATAAATTCAATAAGAAACCGACATCATTCAACATTTCCCCTTATAGTCGAATAGTCAACAAAGTATTATCTTTAATACAACTAGGCTATAGCTATAGAGAAGCACACAACTCCAGTTAATCAAACTTTATTGTTTTGCGATAAATGTTTATCTCTGTGTACTTTAGTGTTCGGCGTATTGTTTTCCGTTGATAAACTAAATATTACTTTGTAATTTCGAGCATTTGCGTCTTACGACACTTAATAATGGTCAGTTATATGACTATATATATATAAGATAAGTAGATATGAATTTGCCGAATCAGGCGCACTTTTGAGACAGTTCAGAAAAAATCAATGTAAAATACTGTCCATTGAACCAAAACCTTATCTAAGAAATCTAACAGGAAACCACTAATGTAAAATACAGATCCATTGAACCATAAACAAATCTGAGAAACCAAGAATTTTAAATAACCGAATTCTATAGCTGTTTTTACTGTTCATGTGTAGGCTTCTAAATTCTTAAGCTGTTTTTATTACTGAAAAAAATCCTAAATCTTAATATAAAATCTATAAACGGAAATAATGAAAATTGCTAACAATCACATCGAGAAGTCGTGGAGAAATGTGAGTAAAACCGCATTCTTTTCCAAAGAGGTTCCTCGTTTAATTTCTCCAAAATACTATAAAATCATCGAGGATTTCTTTCTGGCTTAAAATCGTAGACAAATTCAACATCCAGATAATGAAAAAATACAGGTAATATCTTTTCATAATAAACGTGTGTATATTAAACCAAACCAACCTAATGTATTTCTTTTGAAAATGAAAATCAGTTTTTGTCAATGTTTCCAAGAGATAAAGTAAAAATTTTTGTTCTTTTTTTCTAAATTCATGTAACATATTGTGTTTGCAATCTTGTCTCCGTAATTGTAATTTCATAATCAGAATTATTCCAAATATGTTGAATTTAATTTTCGAAATTTCTTCAGGCTTAGGTCTCCTCGTACAAAATTAAATTACAATCTCTACAAAGCTAATCTTTTAATCAATAATTTCTCCACCTATTATCACCCTTGTTAACATTTGGCATTATAACACTTCCATCTTTACAAAAAGAATAAATGGAAGGCTATGGAACTAAGTCTGGCCGAATATGAAATTTTTCAGCGCAAAAGTTTTTATGTTTATATTTCAACTACCGAGATAAAAAGAAATAATTTCATTCTAATTGTACAACTATTTAAGGATATTTTGTTTATGATTATAAAGATTATTCCCGGAAGAAATCGAGATTTTTCATCGAACGAAAGAGTATATTTTTGAAAGTTTTAGAAGGAATGAAAGAGAACAATATAATAACATCAATTAACTACTGAAATTTCTCTAATATCGTTCTTAATCCAACATCATAGGCCTAAAAAATTTTTCTCAGAAACCACATACCACATTAACAAAAGTCGCGTTTTGTAACAGCTTATTTTGAAAATCCATATTGATAATTATATCGTTCCCTTTGAACTAAGAAATATTTGTCAAACTCTTTTGTTGTATACAATGACATAAATGGGTCTATTTGCTATACAATTCTTTGGGGTTTGGTAATACATTTCCATATTTTTGTGATGTAAACTTTCTTAAAATCTTGATAATCATCTGAATACCTAATGTGGGATTTTTTCTGAAAAGACCACCGGAAATGTTTTAAATTTTTGCTAATTCATCTGGAATAATAAGAACCATTCAATTTACTCTGGATATTTTTCACATTCCAAACTATCAAACCTTTGAAGGATTTTTTTCTTGATTTATTCTGTCTATCTGTTTTGAAAACCGATGATAACGTAACTTGGGATTGAATGATATTTTCTATAAACATAATTGTTTTTTTCTTTTGGGTTTTTGGAAATAGTCGAACGAATAAGTTGTTCCGGAAATACCTTTTTGTTTCAATACAATTGCCTAATCTAGAAAAGATTAAACATAATGTTTTTGACACCTTTTATGTAATTTCATCAATCAATCTAATTTTACTTCGGTGGTTTTTATAATCAAGTCATATGGAAACTCTAATGAAACAAACTCGTATAAATTGTAAATGTTTGCCATCAACAGGCATAACGATTTCCAGTTGCAGTCTTCAGAATACACATCATCGTCTTCTGCTCTTATAATAACTTTAGATAAAAATCCTTCCTTTATAGATCGGAATAGTAACAATTTTCAAAAAAATCCTAAGCCGAAATGTGGCTATAAATCACCGAGCACGCTTCAAATTGTCCAAATTTAAAAAGTTGATTCCAAAACTGTTATTGAAAAATACATCAACTTTTGGAATTAAACAAAATTAATGGTTCCTTTAATAGTGCTTAATTGGCCCACAAGTTTTCGACTTCTTCTAATCAATTTATTGTGTTTACTCCTTTGACATCAATCCCTTAGAAAGATAAAAAGACGGTAATAAAATTATCGATTGAATACTAACATTATCAGTTTCCAAGATATGGTCTTTGAACCATCTTTTGTTTTTGTTTAAAGTTCCAGAAATATAAAAAACTGGAAGCTAGACGAGCAAAAATTATCTCCAAAATCAATATTAAAACTCCAGGTTTTTCTTTATTATTCGGTTTCATTCCAAATTGTTGTTTACTAATTAGGATAGAAATTTTTAAACTCCGCCCCTTTCAATATCGCCCTGAATACTTTTTGTAAGTCCCACCATTTTGAATAAGAGAAAAATTTAGAATATTTTAAACAATCATGTATAAGTCGATAAGAAAAGATTTTAGTCAATTTATATTAAAATGATCTACTTCCGACATATTCAGGATTCTGTTCCTTAAATTTTGCGATCCTCGAGTCACAACCATATTTTCAATAAAATCTGCACAGGATAGTAACCGCTATCTATAATATTTGTTTCCACACATCAACTGTATCTTTATTTTCATCCAAAAACTTTATAACTCAAAGTGATTGATAGATAGACAAAGAACAGACACTATGATCCTTTTAATTGAATAATGTATATATTTTCCCTTGTAAATGAACTCTGATGAATAAAGTTTTGGAATATTTAGCAAATGATTATACGCAATTCAATTGTGTTTACGTATAATACTCATTCAATATCTTCGGATAATTCATATTTTTTGAGTAAATGTTCATCCCAATGTTCTTTGATTTTTTTCAAATCTCTTTCGTGTTGCATGATAAAAAGAATCGAAAAGGCACTGTAATGTCCCGCCATCTCTATTTATGTAGGGAAAAAAATTTCAAAATCAAGTTTTTATAAATTGACTCTCTTTTTGAGTTTACATTTCAGCACATTTTCCCGAAATTCTTTTAAACTCCATTTGGATATTTTGCATAGAGTATTTATGATATCATTTGTTTTCAGTTTTTTGCCTTACACCTCACTAACAATATATGAGGCCGCCATTTATTTAGGGGAAAATTTTATCGTGCATAAAACCCTAACGCGAATACCTGTTTCAGTAAAGAATCTTCCTCCATATTATTAAGTTTTTTTTTCTCTAATTTTTTGAAATTTTGACAGGCATACAGAATCATTGTATTCAACAAAATTATTATGACCAATATTCCTCAAAAAGTTTTCGTAGCATCTAAACTAAACTTATCAAAAGACTCTTTAAAATTAGTTAAGTTTTTCATTAATATTCACCAACATCGTCTACTGATCTTCTATTTAGCTGGCTGTCTAACTTGTCATAGACTTCTGTTTGTAAAATCTTTAACACATGCTGTTTAATGATTCTCGTGAAAATTTTGTGTTTCAGGTTCACATTAAAACATTTTAATAGGATCTTCTAATCTGAATCCATTAACAAACAAACATCAAATGGGATTATATTCCTTTACTAAAAACACGCGCTAAGTTCTTTTTTCGCTTTAAAAAAATCTAAGCGCATTTTAAACATTCGGTATCAAATGTAAATCAACAATATCGATGTTTTTCTGATAAAGTTTTAGAGGTTTTAAAATTTGTTCCACAACTTTTAACCAACAACATCCATGTTTTGTCAATACCAGAGTCGAACACCGACAAATTCTTTTTTCTTATTAGCCAAACTGACTAACATAATTCTTTTCCAAACTTTGATCGCTTCAGTAATTTCAACTCAGCTTTTTTCGGATGTGAGAACATTAAATTTGGTAAATAAATTTTTTTTAAACACCATCATCAACTTCTTTTTCCAATGTTTTTTTATTTTATCAGCAGCAACGTTCATTTTGAACTCATGAAATTTGCAAGTTTGTTATCAATATTCTCTCGCTTTAAAATCTTCCAATCCTCGACAGCAAACCATTATCGTGAAATCTGGAAGGTTTTTGTTAATACATTTTCTCTTAACTTGTTATCAAACTGTCAGTTTCTCAAACTATGCCAAAATTTCAAACTATTATCTAACATTTTGAAATAATTTTTGTTAGTTTCCAAATACGTCAAAAATTATTTTGTGAATCCATATTTGATTAAGCAATCAATTTGTTTAACACAACTTCGTTTAAAAATCTATTACCAATTACTCAGTTTCAATTCAAAACAAAAACACATAAATGGAACCACATAATTGGGGGATCTTTATAGTCGCTTGAAAGTAGTAATGGGTCCGTCGACCTAGTGATTGTGGGGGGTTATAGTCAATGATCTGAGAATCATTGTAGTAGAACCGCTTGATTTTTTTTCAATATAATTTAATCCAAATTCTAATACGGTGGTTTTAGTCCTTCAATTCTTCCATACGAATCAAAAAATTAATATGCAATTTCTTATCATTATATTATAAATAACAAATCCAATATGTTCCCACTTCCCCATAATCGAGTCTAAATTCCACAATTCCACATTCAAATTTCTTAACTTTCTTTCAGGTAATGGTTTATCTCTCATGAAGAGTCCTTTCCCTCTAAAATGTTTTAATAAAAATTTTTTTATTTGCAGATTTCTTCCAATTCCCCGAATGTTAAATGGTTTTAAATTTCAAATTTTTTCAATGATTTGTGGATTTTTTTTCCCAAAAAAACGTAAATTCTAGAGATATTTTTTTCCATCTAATCCCAGATCCTGTAACATCATTCCAACTCTATTATCTAACCAATTTAAAAAAATGTTTTGCGGAACAATAGGAGATCATCATCTTTTTTAAAACGATTGGAGCAGCTTTACGAACATAAGGAACAACATTTTTTAAACAACTGGAACATATTTTTCTCCAAAATCTAATAAATCTTTCCAAAAGACACACCATTTTTAAGTTCTTATCAACTGATTATAAGAAAATTTCTATTCTGGTTCCTTACTGGTTTGGTATTCCTCTTAGTTGTATTTTCGAGTTTTATTGTATTGTCTATTTGTTAAAATAAAATAATCTTTAGCTTCGGTTTCGCCATTTTTTAAGTTGATCTATTTTAAATTGAATACTAACGGGTATTTTTTTCTTAAAAGCGGAATTTTATTTTTTTTTTTCCTTTCTGATTTTTGCTGAAAATTTACATTCACCTCCATTTATATAAGTTAAAATTTCAAGTTTCTCTTCAATTCCCATTCCTAGTTTTCTCCTTCAAAAACATTGCTCCCAACTGGTTGGAAGTGCAACAAATCTTTCAACCTAAGCTAGCATCTTTTGATAAAAATCTATCCGATTGCCTTATCTTGGCAAAAACTTTATCTGCCTATATGTCTGGAATTTTGTTGTCTATCATGTTTTGCATAAAAAATATCAGTGTTCCATAGCCTAGCTTGATTCTAATTTATTTATACCAGGATCTCCTCTTTTTAGTCATTTTTTTTCGAGTTTTTGTGCCAGTCCCCAGAATACTGATAAGTTTGGGTACGTGTAATTCAAAAAGGTAAATTGTTGATAAAATCAATTCAAAATAAAAGAGTCCGCTACCATTCAATCATAGATGAACTTATTGCCGGCAAAAATTCGTTTTAAAAATATTTCAATTCCATCCAGGTTTTTCAATCAATTTTCGTCAAGGTTTGTTTCGAAATAAAATCCTTTAAATAGCTTTCTTTTCATTCAAAAAATTGTTGTTGTTCCCCCCCCCCAGCCTTCCTCTTGAGCATAACATATCAATTTATAATTCCATCGAGTTTTTTTGTCAAATCGTCGATATATCTGTACTCAATCTTATTAATCATTGTTAATTTTCTTTACACCTGATCCTTCGATTCGTTTTTTTTTCCCAAATTGGTTTAATCAAATTGAGATATTTTTTACCTTTACTTGAACTTTTGGTTTCTTAGTTGATGGATCAAGATATATTTTTGTAAAATCATGGAATCAGATTTATCCATAAAATTTCAGTAATACCTTTTTTCAAGGTCTTTCCTTTCAGAATATAAACCGTCTTTTTGGAACATCAAAGTGCCTATTAAAATAATCTCCATAAACCTTGAGTGTTCCTTCATAATGTTTTTTTCATTAATAATGATATCATTATGCTCAAAATATCACAAGGCAAATTTCCACATCATAAAACTTTTCTTTTTTCTGTCCCAATATAAACCAAATTTAATCATCCTTTGCTCTAGGAAAGAAAATTTTTTTACCAATTTCACCAATTATTATATCCGTTTGTTCCAAGACTTAATTGGTTCAACTATGGTATGAGTCTTCAATGATTCGAGGTTCTAAATGGTGTTTGAAGATGGTAATTTTGGCAATTCAAACTCAGATTCTGGTATCGAAATATCAGCAAATTGTCGTACAAACTGGAACCCAAATTCATTAAAGTTTTGATTATCGCTATAAAACATTTTCAATTTTTGCCCTCAACGTTTTTTAATTGCAGAAGTTACAGGTTTGATTAAATTTTTGAATAAATTCTTGATTCGTTTTCATCAATTCGAATCTGTTTCTTTAAATTCTGTTGATTAATTTCTTTTCGATTTGATCAAGTTTTTTCGCTTCTTATCAGAAGTTACGTTCAACCATTATATTGTAGGAAAATTTTTGAAACGTGGAACACGAAACGTGGAACGTAAAAAACGTGGAACGTAGGAAAACGTAATAAACGTGAACGTGAACGTAAAAACGTGAACAGATTTAACCGTTTATTTTTTCTTTATATCAAGTTGTTTTCATAATGGTAAATAAAAAGTAAAGATAATGTAAAAATAATTGTAACCAAACTATTTTATCAAGTAGAATTTTGCCAGAACCACTGAGCAGCATTTATATTAGAAAATTTATTCAAATATTTACGCAAGTTTAGGCTTCGAAAGTTAGATTAATTGTACTCAAAAAATTCCATAGTCTTCTTCCTTTTCCCAAATTTCTTTATCACATAATTCATTAAAAGTGGTTAAAACTTCCATATCAGATCCCAACATAATTGTTTAGTACAACTCTTTCTCGAATAGTGATCGGTCTTGCTTAAAAAAACACACAACATATTCAAATTATTTCTAATAACCTTGTTTTATCAACCTTTGAAAAGCATTGGGAAAGATAGATACAAGATATGTTTTTGCTGACGAGACATTACGAAATATTCCGTAATTAAAGCGTCCTGTCGATTTTCCAAAATACAATTCATCAAAAACGATTAACGAAGTGGGTTTACACTCCGCTTTAACGGAACCTATGGTCCTCAGACGGCAATTATAAAAATGTGATACCTTTTTTGGCTTAAGTTTTTCTGCAATAATTTTCAAATCTCCTCTTGTCAATTTTTTTATAAGCGTCCTTGTTCTACAAAGAATTTACTAAAAACATACAAATTGGAATAAGGAATCAACCTATTTGTAGGATAAAATATCATAATAAAAGTTGTTTTTTCTTTTCATTTTCCACATCCACTTGAAACCAACAATTAACAATCTGATTGGTTGAATCCTATTTCTTATTTTCTTCAAACGTTTGAAAGTTTTATCTGATCTTTTTGCTTTAAAAAAAATTTCTCCCTTTCCTCCAGTTTAAATAGAAGCATATTCATCTTGGGGGGGGGGGAAAAAAAAAAAGCAAACGCTTGCGAAAATGAAGCTGTTCAAGTTGACTCTGTTCAGAATAGCTCTAAATAAGTTTTAAACTTGGAACCATCCTATACACTTAGAGGGAAGAATCAAATTATTTTATCGGTTTAAGCGGTTTTTTATTCCTGACAAATTTTGTAATAAAATATTTAAGTGAAAGTTCTCCTTATTGTATAGGAATTTAGTGAGAAGAACATAACAAAATAATTATGGTTTAAACAAACAGTGTTATTATACTTTCGATACAAATAAAAAATTCCCTTAAAAATTATCTGAAAACATTCAAACAAATTCAGATAAATCTTTAAACTTTGACGAAAACAAGTTATTGAAATGCAAAAAAATTATCTCTCTCTAATAAAATTCAAAATAAAATCACCCAGTAAGAATAATGTATTTACAGCTAATTATATGTAGATTTGTTAGGGTTTGTTCAAGAAACTATTGAGCCAAATCAGGTATAATTTAGGAAATATATAACGCCAAAGATTTTAGACCGTTTGATGTAATTTGAAGTAACATTGTTAATTCTCGTTTGAACCTAGTTTTGAAAATCATAACCGAACACCTACACACAAAGAATCTGAAATTTTGTTAACACTTTTTTCCCAAATGGTTTGCTTATGGATCAAAAATTCAGTGAAAAACCGAATGAAATCGATTATAATTCCAATTTAGAAAAAAATATTAAAAAGAATTCAAAGAAATCGTTCTAAACTATACCAAGAACTTCTTGAGGGAAATTTAATAAATAATGAGAGTAAAACAACAAAATTATATGTTAAGATTGTCCGAAAGAATGCTGAATCAAGGGGGGAACGAATCGTTTTCCTTGACCTTGCAATTAAACCACCCTTTCAAGAAAACGAGTTGATAATGATGATAAATACCAATACTTTTTATCTAAAAAGATAAGAGTAGCCCTCGAGGGCCACCTGCCACAAATATTCACAACAAAAATACGAATAAAGACAATGGTTAAAGAAAAATTACAAAAAAAGCCTTTGAAAAACATAAGATTCCTGGACAAGGGCCGTTCGATTCGACGCCTCTACAAAAAGTTCTTAGAATATAAAACACGAGACAAGCAATAATATTAAACGTTGATGAATTGAATAAATCAATCGTTTTAAAGACATAAATCAAGGGGTCTATTGAATGTGAGACTACCTTTAAACTTTCAAAATAACACTGTTTTTCGTTAATGATCTGGACTTTATACTCAAAATAAGAAAAATTGCTTGTTAAATTTTTTCTATCTAAATGGAGTCAGTTGTAGACCTACTCAATAATCAACTTATATTCAATAACAAACATATCTTTACGATTGTTGACGAAAACAATTGTGATCTGGTTTAGAGGCTAAAGAGACGTAGCAAAAAATTCTAGAATATGAAAAATACTTATGCAAACGATCAGAATAAACGTGTGACGAAGATGAATAAAAAACTTTCTATTTTAATCTAAATATAAGGGGGGCTATAAATAGCTTACCTTTTACAAACTTCCCAAAATAACACTGTTATTCGTTATATGAATCTGGACTTTATTCTTTAAATTTTTGAGATATCGGCATAAACCAGAAGCGGAAAATGTATTAAAAATTGGGTTACGAAAGAAGTATTACCGCTTCCATTAGAAAAATATTGGTGAGTAACAAACTCAAAAACGCAAATAAGCAGTTAAAAAAGATGAAATAAAACAGTTTACAAATTAAAGATGAAATGAAATCATTGAAAAATAGAGGAATCAAGAATTGCGAATGGGAATTTAATGAAGAGAGATATGGTATGTACAAGATTTTGATAAGAAAAAAACACCATGTTTTTTGTGTTAATTAAGAAAGAATCACATGTAAGAATGGCCTTATTACGATTATCAGAGCTCAGAAAACCGAGAAATACCAACCGCCCCGATTAAAAAACCCCCCCCCCAATCTAAAAATAAATTATCCTGAAATTAGAGATTTTGTTTCATTGAATGACGAACCAAAATTCTAATCAATCTGTAATAACCAAATGAAGAGAATCATTGAATATTTTTAATACAACGAAAATCATTTTACTACAAATATACAGAATCTCGAACCCTGAATTTATAGAATATCTAAATTACACGATGAGAAAATGATTAAAACATTCGAAATATGATAGGTTTGTTTTGTAAATGTCTTTTAAGACAATATAGAAATGTTGAAATTTCTCTTCCGCATAACGCAATGAACTGGTCCAGCAAAGATTTCCTCTAATACATTCTTTACAATATGGCTATTGTTTTTTATTCTCTTTACTATAATGCCAATTGTTAAATTACAGAAATAATTCCTTTAACTATTATTACACAGTGCGTGTGCATTCTTTCTTCCTTCTAAAGTTAATTTATTTTCCATATTTAATCATATAATTTCTTTTCTATAATTATCTTATTAACAATCTTTTACAATAATATTAATAATCCCATTTTTTTTCTTTTGAGTATTCTTATTTTTAGAAAATTCTTCAAAAAGTCTAAATTCTTGACATATTGTAGCATTTCTTTTGGGGCCTCCATTTATATAGAAAAAATTACAGCTTTGAGGACTTTTTCAATTCATATTCGTAAAAACTTCCGGTTTATTTTCTCAATTTTCAAAGTTTTCCAAGTTTATATTAATTCGTCCTAATATATCAGATTTGCTTCATTTTTTATAGCCATACGGGTACTGTATCGATCTTATTTTCTAGGACATTTTCTCTTATCATCTATAGCGTTCAGTGCCAGCTTTGTTTTATGGTGAATGGTAATACAATTCATGTTTATAGCTTTTTATTACAGTCATCTCCCTAAATTCTTTCTTGTATCTTCGAATCAAACATCTCTTCAAGTTTTCGATATTTTTAATTGTTTTTTATTTACAACGTCTTCTCTTAATTCCTTTATCACCTAACTGATTATTTGTCTAGATAATTTGTACGCAGTACAATCTTTGACCGTCAAAACCACAAAATTCTTCTAAGAATTTTCCCCATTTTAGGTTCGTCTGTTGAATTTCCCTATTACCTTCTTGTTTTTATTAGTAAGCGAAACATTCGTGATCTTTTTGGATAAATCGGCTCGTAACGAAATCCATCTATATTTTCTTTAATAAATTTTTGGTTAAGGATCACGTTTATTCAATTCTAGGAAGTTAACTGTCTGTGGTCCATGAAACACAGATTCAAATCTGGATCCAAACCTTTCTTTAATTTTGTTTGTTAATAAAAACTCGTTAACATTAACAATTTTGAAAGGTCAAGAACTGAAAAACCTATGTAGATTGGCTTGTTAAATTTAACTTTCCTGCTTGTACATGTGACTCTGCTATAAGCAGTTGTCGTCAAATGATGATTAAAGCATTTGAAATTTGATTTCTTAGCTTAGTTTATCATTGAAAATTCTTCATTTCCTAGTCTAATATCACTATCTGTTTTCTCACATTTTCCATAGATTTTCCAAAAACAGAGTTGTTCATATCAGCTTGTAAAAATCTTTCTCAAAGTCGCTTGTAGCTTTGGTTTCTCATACTAGTTATTTAAAATCAATGTAATCTTTCATAAAAGGGGCTTCTGATCGAATGCAATTAACTCTATTCCACAATGTTTTTAAACACCATTCCTTGTTCCAGATAGAATTTCAAATTTGCTCGAATGAACAACATATATCAGTTTTTTTAATCCAGTAGAGTTGTGCAAAGTTTGTTGTTATAATGTTTCTGGAGCCAAGAGGCAAATCTTTATGATTTTCATAGTAAATTCTTCGGATATTCCTAGATCGACTTCGAGAATATAGCCATTAATCCTTCGTCGTACCAGTGGAGTTCCAAAATTGTTTCTTTCCATTCTGCAGTTGTGGTAAGTTTTAGTTTGGATCCATTGCCACTTGATTTCGTTATATGGTAAAATTTTGCCATTAAGGCCATACCCCCATAAAGGTTATTTTGCAATCGACGTAACAACAAATAGTTTTCATGCTTTTGTCTTAATCAAAATCTTTTTAATATTTTGTTTATTTGCTTTCACATATCGTTTTAATACATTGAGAAAATGCCTACCGCGAATACCGCTTTTTCCGATCATCAAATACATATGATATATCACTAATTAATTTGTATTTCTATATTCGTTAATTTATAACAATAGCAATGCCCATGCCAAGACTAGGGAGCTTGTTTAGATAGTGTGCTCGATCAAGTTTATAGCAAATTCAAACAAATATTCCTAAAATTTTTCAAAGATAATCAGCGAGCAATAGAACATTCTTTGGAATGTTATAGAGATCGGAGTAATTTCCTAGATTTTTTTACTTTTAATTTGTTTTCCCAATACATTTAAGTAGTGTTGAAAATCTTTCTCAGATTATGCTCTCGTCTGTCAAAAAGTGAATAGAAATCTTGAATTCTTCATATATCTTCTGTGTAATCAAGTTTTTCAATACTGTCGATTAAATTCGTGAAGGAAATATGCCTTTTCCAGATAGAAATTTTAAAGATTTCTTCTTCGTCATTTGGTTGTCCTATCTAGCAATGCGTTACAGGACCATCTATGTATAAAATGATTTGTGGTATGTTTTGAATGTCTTCTCGTAACTTTAGATTTTTTAGCTAACTTTTCTATAGAACGACGTATGCCATAAATCTGAACGTGTCCTACGAAAGAAAACTTGATGAACTTTCTTTGGTTTTTATCATCTTCAAACTCATACCCATATCCTGAATTTACTGAATAATTTTATGTAATTTTTTTCATCGGTGTTTGCGATTTTCAAATCAAAGCGTTTCCATATTGTTTATAGCCAATTCTTTTATGTACAAATGAAGTGTCGTAACATAGAACCCCATAAATTGTAACAGAAAAACTGGAATAATTCTTGAGGAAATTTGAGATTCAAGTTACAAGATAAATGAGCTTGAACCCTCTAAATTTACCTGTTATAATGACAAATGGATCTCGTACTTTTTTTTCTTGTTTGAATTATCAAAACCCTCACATTCACAAATATGGCAAAGATTTGAATTTTGATCAAGTGGCAATTTCTCTTCTTCTCTCCGGTCAATTTTCATAGGTAATTTTATATTCTTAGAATTATACTTTTTTTAGCTATGTATTTTCGATAATTATTATTAAGTTCCTTACATACAACAATTTTTGGCAGGAACATTTGGCAAATCTTCTTCATTTTTGGCTCGATAACAATAATCGGCTTGTACATACGATTGGTCCACATTAGACACAAAGTATAGAGTAAAACCATGTGGATATGGTGCTTTCTGAATCTTGGTTGTGATCGATCTTTTGCTGAGATTGAGCTTTTTGCATGTGGGAATCTTTTCTAATAATGCTTTCAAAGGTCCCATATAAATTACGTACGGATGGCTAAACTTCTTTTGATAATTAGTAAATTTAGTTGTTTGAACCCCGGAAACGGCATAATTTTGGCTTACAAACTTCGTGGGGGCTTTTTTTAAACAAAATTTCTAGATGGTCTGCATAAATCTCTAGATTTGTAGAAAATGGCTTAAAACAATCCTCCTACATAGAAAATTTTTATATGTCCATGTTTTGGATGTTTTGAGAACTCACTAACCCTATCTTAAATAAATCGGTTTTTATCAAAACAAAATGATATTTGTCTTCTTGTTTTAAACAATACAGTAAGATCAATATTTAATTTCTGCATCATATTATTTCAGAAATTTTGTAACGGAACAACCTTAATACTTACATCAAAAACTGTAGACAATTGATAGACATTTTTGGATATTTGTACTTGGGAATTCGTAACTCTCGTTTTTCAAATAATTGTATATCTTTTAAGGACATTGGATACTCGAAACCTGAAATATAAATCGTATCATTTATCAAATTTTTTCCATATTGTTTTGATCTTTTCGCAGTCCTCTTTCCCGGGTTTTTTCCAATAGCGCAATCGGATAGAATAACATACAAGCATATAATCATCTTTAATTTTTGATATTTATAACAAGCTTTTTTATCATTTGATTTTCCTTGGTAAATCGATAGTATGATCCCTGCGTTTCAATAAATCTCGTGTTTATTAAGGCTCAAAACTAGTTTGTTTGCAGTGGGCGTTTTAATGTCCAATCACCCCAGAACCTTTTATTTGGATGATTCGTTTGTTCTTCAGATGTGTTAATTTATTAAATTGCTTAGTAATAAAGTCGATTTATGTCCAAAGATCTCGTCTGCTTTTAATAGTGTAAAATACATTGGGCAAGTTTTTTGTGTTTCACCGTTCTCAACTAAAGTACGTTCCGTAATTTCCGCATTCTAAAGAGAGATAGCCCTTCATATTTTTAACGGTTTCTTGAAATTTTTCGATTATAACTTTTAATTTCTGGACGCAAAATAGAAAGATATTTGTAAATTGACATGAAATTATTTCATTTAAAATTCGTAAAAAATGTATTGCTTGAAAATGACCATGGATTAGAGGATAAAACTTCGACACCCATCAATGATATTTTTCTTGTTTCTCATTAAGCGTTTTGTCAATTTCTTTCGATCATTTCAGACTTAGTTTTTATCGTTTATGTTTCAATGGACAATTTTTTCAGCGATTGATTGAATTTTTTTCCATCTTTTAAATAGATTGAAGATCTATTTTACTTTCTTTAAAATTTTTCTTAGTATTTCACGCACAGGTCGGAGCCACGCATTTTTCTATATTATACAATGTTTTGGTGATCGGCAATTTGATTTTTCTTTAGCCCAAGTCCTCAAAATAATTTAGTTTCTTTTTCATCAAATGTCTTTTTGTTTTTTTTTAGATGATTTTTTGACTTATAATGTCGGGTAAAATTGATGTTCGAAAACAGTCTTTTTTTGCAGTATGGGCACCTCTAATTCTTTTTCCGCTCCATTTAAATAGTGCGAAAATTTGAATGTGGCCAAGTTTTAACTATTTAAGTAAAATATCTTTTTATTAAGCTGAAAAATAGCAATAATTCAGTAGATATTCTAAGGATTTTTATCAAAATTTTGATACAAATACAGCCACAATTTATGTGTTAAACAGCCTTTGAGTTCTTCTATTTAAAGAAGAAAAATTTGTTTTTAATCTAACACTTTGAAAAGTGGAGAATTTTTACACCAAATCCAGCACAAATTGATAGTAAAACAGCTGTAGATGTTCTTCTATTTATTATACGAAAAATCCTGTAAACTAAAGACTTAAAAATTATTGAAAAAAATAGTATAGTTTATAGATAATATAAAGTACTTTTATTACTATATTTGGTTTGTAGTGGGTAATTTAAATTCTATAATACTATTTTATTTTCAATATTTTTTTCTTTAACTTTTCCAAGAATTTTTTCATTAAGAATTTTAATATATTTACAACCAGAATTTTTCGAGAAATATCGTTCACATTATACAACTGTTAAAGCTAAAAATTATTCGCAATCTCAATTAGAGAAATTCAGTAGATTTTTCAGGATTATTTCATAAAAACTCTAGTATATTGTCACCTTAAGAGCTGTGGTTTTGACCCTAAAAAACCGTGTTTGTAGGGTCAAAAACCCGGTTGTTTATTGTGTATATTGGAAGTATAGTGTTGATTTTTCAACTCTTAAAATGTGATAGAAGTATATTAATTTTTTTTCTATGTAAATGGCACTGTTACAAGAAGATTGAATAAGGTTCGTAGATTTAAAACATTTCAAAGAATACAAGAAATTAATAGAATCTAGAAGAAAATAAGAAATACAAAGAATTTAGAATCTGGAGAAAATGAAAGAATAAAATTCGGGTTTTACAATAATTGGCCGAGTTGGAAGATTATAAAGTTACACTTACCGAGAACAGATTTTTTGACTGTTTTGGATGAAAAAAAGATTAAAGAATTGAAACAAAAATGAAAAATTACACTTGGTTTGTTACTGGGAAAGAAGACTATTCAAAGATAAAGACTGTGTTTACAATTAACTTTTGTAAGAATAAAGTATTTTTTAATTAAGATTTCTGGATTTTTTCATTAAAACAGCTTAAGAAATTAGTGAAGCCTACAATGGAACAGTAAAACAGCTAATAGATTTCGGTTATTTAACATTCGTGGTTTCTCCAGATTTGTTTTATGGTTCAATGGACAGTAAATTTTACATTCGTGGTTTCCTGTTAGATTTCTTAGAATTTGTTTATGGTAACAATTGGACAGTATTTTTACATTGATTTTCCCATGAACTGTCCCAAAATGTGGCGGCCAGAATCGGCAAATTCATATCTACTTATATATACTTATATATATGTAATGTGTTAGGTTATATAAGAGTGGTTATCCTATCCACAAATTAAATGGTTATTACAAATCATATCCTGGCCTACTAACTTATACATAACTCTGACCAGGGGGGGAAAGAGCAGGTTTTTTCTTTTTGAGTTATAGTTTGTGTGGCCCATTCCTTCTCGATCTGAACACTCCCATTTAGGGAATACTCGCCATAATGTCACCGAAACATTCTTGAGAAACTAACAGGGTAGATAAGTTTAAAAACTTGTTAGCAGCACCAATTCTCCTCTTTCCTTGCCTCTTATGACTGTA
>NW_025784636.1:0-27093 GCF_021130785.1 Homalodisca vitripennis
TACTTTAACGTAGGGGAAAATTTGGTGTTTGGACTTAGAAAAAAATTTTTTTTTAATGATTTATTAATTTGATTAATTCTGTACTAGCTACACATCAATAGGACTTTTCACAAATTTTTTGGGAAAAAATTTTACAATTTATCTCAATAGAAAAATAGCTACAAAATTTATTTATAAATCAAAAAAAATGAAAATCCCTCTCAGGGTTTTAACCCTAACCCACCGTGGGGGACGGTAAACACTTAGACATTTTTTCTAGTTTTTTTCCATGCAACACTTTCACTGATAAATTAATAACAGTTGCTGTCCAATTTCAAAATGTCCATCTTTTAGTATGGACAAATTCTACTACTGTAATATTCTAACAGTAAGTCTAATAGGTATGAAGACAAACGAAACTTGCTGCTTTGTTCATTTTAAATTTAAAAATATTATGACTTTTTCGTTAATGTAAAATATGACTTAAACTAGAAAAAGCCTACGTTTTCCTAAATCTATTTTTTGCTTTCTTTGGGTGAGTTTTAAAATCTACAAACCCCAGTTGGAATTTTTTAAAGTTTTTTTATTTGGGCAAACTATTGAACTATTAGGGGACATAGTTCATTGATACACCCTGACCGCACACTAATTATCTGCACTGTCATTTATCACTACTAAAGTTTTTCACTACACATACAGTACCACATTTTATTTGTAACTAAAAATAATAATAACAAATGGCTTCAGTGTGAAGGATATGCTTGTTTCTCAATTGTTTTTCGAAACGGGGTTCAGTTCTGGTAACGCTACCTGAGTTCCCGGGTAAATTTTTAATCTTGAGCGATTTTACTCTTCTGGCAGCTCTAGCAGAAAGCCAGAAAATAATATGTGTTTGGCGAATGAAATGAGTTTTTTCAGGGCCCCCTTTTTACTTAAAATTTGGTTTTCCCTTTTTCTTCACCAACTAAGAAGTATATTATAAAACTTAATTTCCCAAAGGGCCCGTTTAACCTTAAAAAATCAATACGTTTTAATGTTTCCTTAAAACGATGACAGGGGTTTGGATTTGTTTTTAAAACATGCCAAATCATTCAAGTTTTCACCCAAAATTTTTTTTAAGACAAATTTTTGAAGATTTCTAAATTTTTAAGACACTTTAAATTTGGGCATAAATTGAAATATTTTGGTTTACACTTCTTAAATTATTTTTTTTTAAGAATAGCTAAAAAATTTAAAAATTTTTAGACCGCCCTTATTTAACTTATTTAAAAAAATTTTTCCCCTTTTTCCGTCAAAATTATAAAAAGTTTGTATTATTTCTGAAAATACTTGTTTTTTTACATTTATTTTCTCGAAGATATTTTCCCACAAACGATAATCTCTGCAAAATCTGTATTAAGTGAAAATGTTGTGTTTTTCCATCAAATTATTAGAGGATTTCATGTTCAAAGCCTGATAGTCAAAGCTTTTCTCTTGATATCCAGCGAGATTCAGTATGAAACAGTAAAATTAGCTCATATCTTCTCAGAGATATCTTAAAAATTCGAGACTTTAAAAAGCTGTCACATTAACTGGGATATAACTGTTTTAAACCAAGCATTAATAGCTTTTCATGTCAAATATTTCTAAGATCAACTACATTTTGCTACTAAAGCCACTCTATGAACTATGCAGGCTCTATCTAGCTTCTGGGAGCTACCTTTTTATCAACCCTCGCAAATACAGTGTACTTTAATGGATCTAGTCCGAGCTCCATCTGTCGTAAATCTTTACACATATTGATCCAAGACATGACTACTTATCTTAAGAAAATGTAATAAAAACAGTCGGGAAAAATGGCCCATTCAGCTGTTCAAACTAGTGTATCGGGTGGAAAAACGTCTTATTTAAAAGAACAACAATTCTGTCGCCTCCCTATCACCGAAATCCTGGTTTTAACATAAATTAATATAAAGGAAGTCTACGAAGATTAGAAATAAGCATAGAAAAGAAACACGTCTTTATTGAGCGAAGTTCGCTGATAGTTAGGATAATAATATGATCTTTCTTACATTTAACCTCTTATAACCAAAAATACAATCTACAGGTACATAAATAAGACTTATCTAACTAAAATTTTCCATTCAAACTCTTACGACTCAAATATCTGTAGCTACCAATCAAATTTTTATATATTTTCCATGAATTGCCGCAGTGTAAGATCTTTTGAAATGTTAGCTATACGTCTTGATACCGTATCATTAGACAATGCCATTGCTTTCTATCTACATGATCCATGGATTCTCCCAAACATAGTTGAACACCATATAAATTGCTGGCTGATGTTTTCTTCTGAATAATACAACTATGAGAAATCTAATCGCATACGGAAAAAGGCGTTTGAGGGTGCAATTTTAAAACGATGGACAAAGCATTTCTTGCATGATTTTGCATTATTAATGTAATTCGTTAAAAAAGCTCTCTAGGTTTGTTTACAACATCCGTGCTTAGTGTTCAAGATGATTGTTTTCTCAATTTCATGCTGTTGGGAGGCCAGGACGGTTAGACAATATTTTTTTTCAAACCTAAATAGCTATTGTATATACTTACAGCACTTTGGCTACGCTGAGTTCGGTTGGACTCGGAGAAAGCCAGCTAGGGTTACACTTGCCGTGTTGCCGGGATCCTCCATTGTGACCTTGGCGTCCCCGTTCATTGAGCAACTTACTCGCCACATGCCTTCACTGATGTGTCTCCACTTTCAACCCACAGTTTGAAGAAATCTTTTAGTTTATATATCAATAATATGCCACTGTACCACAACAAAAACTTACGGAAAACTAAAAAGTATCTATGAAAATAACCACAAAAACCTAGAGAACTGCTAAGTACTAAAAAAGAACGTGAAAACTGTACTAAAACTGCAGTTAGACGTGACACGTTAGCGGAGTGGTGGGTGATTCGGGAATTGTGCGGGCCTGAATCGGTCACGCTCGTACTTCGCCAAGGCATTGTAAAACAACATTCTGACCAGCATGCTAAGTTCTAGATACCGCGAGATTTCATTCTCCCACGATGTACCAAATACATGTAGGTGTTCACGTACATTATATTAACTATGGATAAACCTAAGAAATAAATCAAATGTTCCGGCACCTCTCTCGAAGTGGACACTAAAATTATACAGTTATTCCATAACCCGAGATATGGTAACTGTACTACATTTGCACTCACACAGGAGTGTGGTAGATAATTTCCAACTTATTATTTGAGATTTCCTCTCTCCCTACAGATTATCGCATAATGAGAGCCATTTGGCTTATGATATGGACTTGTAGCAGCATAAATCTTCTCATTACTAACTCTGCGGCCTGCTTGTTAAGTTCTGCTTAAAATTATATTGGTGTAAAAATAGTCCATAATTGAATTATGCAATTCTCTTAAAAAGTATTGAAACTCACCTTTGGGATACATACTTGTAGTATAAGAGGTTCCGCTTGCATATTAAGGCTATTATTTACCAATTTCACCAAATGATGCAGTCTCATCCATCATTTTCATCAGGACTTCCACATAGCTTACCCAACCTAACATAAGCCACAGTTCTTTTTATAACATCTGCAGTCGGTGAACAGTTTCAGTACCGTTCTACAGGGTTTTCAAAGTCCCAAAGCTTGACATAACACTTACAAGAGCACTCATTAGACCACCTGGGACTCCTTCAACTAATCTCATGTAATCATGGTTGATGATTATTTATGTAATCCCAAACTCGGGATGGCTTCTTCTTCCACACGAGTATCTGCTCTACTACTCCCACACATACGAACAAACTTTTCTCAAGCTCAACTTTATCTTCCTTTACTAACTTTAAGTAAAAATTAAGTTTACCTTAAAATGATACGAGCTGGTTTGCATTTTTTAAACTTAGGTAGCAGAAGAGCCATCCCCATTTGTACATCTTCCCCAATATCTTTACTCGAGGGACTTAGATGTTTTATATTTATACTCGGTTTCTTTCAAAAGTCTACCAGCTGGTTTGGATTCAAGTTAGCTTAATTAGGTTGGTATGGGAATCTGAGCATTCTTTCTCAAGTCAGGGGCCCACTACATTGAGTTTTATCAGTAGCTCCAATTCTCATAAAAAAAAATTATTAATTTCTTTCAAAGTAAGTAAATGTGTGATAAATAAATTTTGTATTTGAGAAATTAAAAATATTACACAAATTTATTCAATTTTCAATCTACTTATGCACCACGGTGCATTACAATAATTTTATTAATATGTGTAAAGAAAAATTCACCTGATCAGGAAACGGATTGATTGCAATATTCCTGTTACAAACTTTCATAGACCTGCTAAAAAATATCACTTGAAACTAGTCCACATTTATTTCACTTCATCTAAATTATTTAGCAGATAGGCGCATTAGTAATATAGATATGAATGTAAGGGTTCTAGCGCACTTTTGGGACAGTCAAGAAAATCAATGTAAGAATACTTGTCCCATTCGAAATCCATAAACAAATCTAAGAAATCTAAACGAGGAAACCACGGAATGAAAATAACCGAATCTTTTAGCTGTTTTTACTGTTCATTGTAGGCTTCTACATTTGATAAGCTGTTTTTTATCGAAAAAATCCAGAAATCTTCGAAATCTTTATTCTACACAATAGTTAATTGTAACACAGTCTTTATCTTTTAATAGTCTTCTTGTCCAAGTAAACAACCAAGGTGTAATTTTTTCATTCTTTGTTTCAATTCTTTAAATTCTTTTTTTCATCACAAAACAGTCAAAAATCTGTTTGGCAAGTGTACAGCGTAGGGGGGGGGTGGGGGGTGGCCCTGTTACAATCTTCAAACCTCGGCAATTATTGTAAACCCGAATTTTATCTATTTCCATTTTCTCACCAGATTCCAAAATTTTGTTTATTTCTTATTTTCTTCTTAATTCTATTAATCTCTTGTATTTCCTTTGAACTTTAAATCACCAACCTTATTCAACTCTTGTAACAGCGCCATTACATAGAAAAAAAATTAATTCCTTCTACACTTTTAAAGGTGAAAAATCACAAAAACTATACTTCCAAAATACCACAAAATAAAACTCGGGTTTTGGACTCCTAAAAACACTTTATTTTTTAGGGTTCAAAATCCAACAGCTCTTAAGGTGCATATACTAGAGTTTTTTGAATAAAATCCTGAAAATCTACTGAATATTCTCGTAATTATTGCGAATTTTTAGCTTTTAAATGTTGATAATGTGAACATATTTCTCGAAAATGCTGTTGTAAATATATTAAAATCTTAATGAAAAATCATTGGAAAAGTTAACAAGAAAAAAATATTGAAAAAGATAGTATCTATAGAATTTTAAATTACCCCCTCTACTAAAACCCAATCTATAGTAATAACAGAAGTACTTTTATTACTATAACGTAATACTATTTTTTCAATAATTTTAAAGACCCTTAGTTTACAGATTTTTCTAATAATAAATAGAAAGAATCTAACAGCTGTTTTACTACCAATTTTGTGGCTTGATTTGTGTCAAAATTCTAGTGTAAAATTCTCCACTTTTCAACAGGTCTGAGTTATACAAATTTTTCCCTATAAATAAATAGAAGAAATCTAACGCCAATGTTTAATCATAAATTCTGCCTGATTTGTATCATAAATCTTTGTTTACAATTTTTTCCCTATATAAATAGAAACATTTTAACGCTCGTTTTTGCTTTTCTGTTTTCAACATAAATTTGTTCGGCTTAAATTTTTATCAAATTTTGATATTTCTATATTTTTTTTGTCTGTTGACTAAAAATCCTTTTAGAAATCTCTAACTGAATTTATGTGCTTATTTTGTCAGCTTTAATAAAAAAGATATTTTACGTAAAATTTGTAAAACTTGGCAGCTCAGGCAGATTGAAATGTTTCCCTATTTAAATGGTGAGGAAGAGAGGCAATAACAAGGTTTATTCATGCTCCATACTTGCACAAAAAGATGTTTGTTGAGACATCATTTTACCCGACATTATAAGTCAAAGAATCATCTGAAAAATAAAGATTATTTATGAAAAAAGAATTAAAATTAATTTGAAGACTTGGCGCTAAAGAATAAATCAAATTGCCCAGATCACCAAAACCATGTATAATATAGGAAAAAAATTGCTGTGATGAAACTAAAGAAAAAATTTTAAGGAAAGTAAAAAAGATTCTCAATCTATATTAAACGAATGAAAGATAAAATTTCAATCAATCGCATGAGAAATTGTCCATTTGAAAACAAACGAATAAAAAACAACTAAGTCTGAAATGATCGAAGAAATTGACAAAACTGCTTTAATGAGAAACCTGGAAAATTATATCATTGATGTAGAAAGTTTTATCCTCAATACACGGTCTTTTCAAGCAATTAACATTTTAACAAATTTTAAACGATAATTCCATGTCAAATTTACAAATATCTATCAATTATGCGGTCAGCAAATTAAGAGTTTAATCGAAAATATTTCAAGCAAAATGTTAAAAATATGAAAGGTTATATGTCTCTTTTGGAATGCTGAATACGAAAGAAACTTTAGTGATACGGTGAAAACACAAAACGTGTCCCAATGCTAACTTTACTATAAAAAGCAGAACGAAATCTTTAGACTATAAAACGACTTTATTTGACTAAACAATTTAGATAAATTATACACACATCGAGAACAGAACAAATCAATCCAAATCGAGGTTCTGGATGGACATTAAAACGCCTGTAAACAACTAGTTTTGAGCCTTTTAACAAACACGAATTTATCATGAAGCGCAGGATCAATATATCGACTATTTACCCAAAGAAAATCAAAGATAAGGAAAAGTCTTGTATAAAATATCAAAATAAAGATGATTATTGCTTTATTTATTCTATCCGATGTGCTAGTTGAAAAACCCGAAAGAGACTGCGAAAGATCAAAACAATATGAAAAATTTGTAAATGACGGAGATATTTTCAGGTTTTCGAAGTATCAATGTCTTTAAAAGATATATTACAATTATTTGAAAATACGAAGCAGTAGTAAGCAAAGTATAATTATCCGAAATATGTGCTGTAAATGTCTATAGTTTTTGTGATGGAAAAACTCAATATTGTTCTCGTTGCAAAAATTTCAGGAAGTTTATGACGCAAATTAGAATCAAGTTATTGTATGTAATAACAAGATGAAAAATCTCATTATGTTTTGATAAACAGATTTAAACACAAAATTGTATTTTCTCAGTTATCTAAGTGTAAAAATAAAAAATTTACTATGCAGAAGATTGGTTAAGCCATTTCTACAATCTGGAGATTTTACAGACCATTTAGAAATTTTTGTAAAAATCACGAAAGTTTGTAAGCAATTATGCCATTTCCAGGTCAAAAACAACTAAAATTTACTAATTTATCAAAAGAAGTTTTGCCATCCTAACGTTTATTTTTAGGGATTTTGGAGAGCATATTTAGAGAGATTCCCACATGGCAAAAACAATCCGCAAAAATCGATTCACAACCAAGATTTGAAAGCACATTTCCATATGGTTTTACTCTATACTTAGTGTATAATGTGTGCGACCAATCGTATGTACAAGCGGATATGTTATCGAGCAAAAAATGAAGAAGATTTGCCAAAATGTTCCTGCAAAAATTGTTTGAAGAAACTTAATAAAATTTATCGAAAATACATAGCTAAAAAGTATTAATTCTAAGAATAAAATACATATGAAATTTTTGACCGACGATCGAGAAGAAAATGCATATCAAAATTCAAAATCTTTTGCCATATTTGTGAATTTGTGAGGGTTTTGATAATCAAAACAAGAAAAAAAGTTACGAGATCATTGTCATTTAAAAGGTTAAATTTAGAGGTTCAGCCATATATCTTGTAACTTGAATCTCATATTTCCTCAGAATTATTCCAGTTTTCTTGTCACAATATGTTCATTGTAACGATACTCATTTGTACATAAAAAGAAATGGCTAAACAATATGGAAAACGTTGATTTGATCGTCAAACACGATGGAGAAAATTATATAAATTATTCTGTAAATTTGGGATAGGGGTATGAGTTTGAAGATGATAAAACCAAGATAGTTCATCAAGTTTTCTTTCGTAGATTACGTTCAGATTTTTATGGCATCGTCTATAGAAAAGTTAGCTAAAAACCTCATAAAGATGATTTTTCAAACCTACAAAATCATTTTATAAACAGATGGTCTGAACGCAATTGTATATAGACAACCAAATGGTTGATGAAGAATTCTTTAAATTTCTATTCTGGAAAAGGAATATTTCCCTATGAATTTATCGTTAGTATTGAAAAACTTGATTACACAGAAGAAAATTGAGAATTGAGAAATTCAAGATTTCTATACACTTTTGACTGACGAGAGCATATCTGAGAAAGATTTTTCAACACTACTTAAAAAGTATGAACAAATTAAAAGTAAAAAATATTACCGAAAATACTCCGATTCTCTAATAACATTCAGATGTTTATTGCTCGCTGATATTCTTTGAAAATTTCAGAAACATTTGTTTGAAATTGCTATAAGCTTGATCCCGCACACTATTTAACAGCTCCAGTCTGCTTGGGGCGATTGCTATGTTTAAAAAATTAACGCATATAGAATTACAATTTTAAATTAGTGATTAAATCTGTATTTGGATGATCGAAAAAGGTATTCGCGGGAGGCATTTCTCAGTGTATTAAACGATATGTGAAAGCAAAATAACAAAAATTTAAAAAGATTTTGAGAAGACAAAGAGGCCCGAAAACTATTTGTTGTACGTCGATGCAAAACAACCCTTTATGGGTATGGACTTATGCTAAAATTTACCATTCAACGATATCAAGTGGATGGATCCAAAATACTTACACTTACTGCAGAATGGATAGAGATACAAATTTTGGGGAACTCACTGGCGACGAAGATTATGGCTATATTCTCGAAGTCGATCTAGAATTATTCCCGAAGAATTTACATGAAAATCATAAAGATTTGCCTCTTTGCTCCCAGAACATGTATAACAACAAACTTTGCCACAACTCCTACTGGATAAAACTGAATTATGTTGTTCATTCGAGAAATTTTTGGAAATTCTATCTGGAAAACGGAATGGTGTTAAAAAACATGTGATATAGAGTTATTGCAATTCGATCAGAAACCCTTTTATGAAAGATTACATACATTGATTTTAATACTTAGTATGAGAAACCAACAGCTAACAAGCGACTTTGAGAGATAGATTTTTACAAGCTGATGAAACCAACTCTTTTTTGGAAAATCTAATGGAAAATGTGAGAAACAGCAGATGTGATATTAGACTGGTAGGAAAATTGAAAGAATTTTAAATGAAAACAAGCTAAGAAAACAAATTTCAAAAGCTTTTTCAAATCTTTGACGACAAAACCTGTATAGCGAAGTCACATGTACAAGCAGAAAGTATAAATTTAACAAAGCCCAATACTACATAGTGTTTTTCAGTTCTTGACCTTTTCAAAATTGTTAATGTACGAGTTTTATTACAACAAATTAAAGAAGTTTTGATCCAGATTTGAATCTGTGTGTATACATGGACACAGACAGTTTACTTCACAGAATTGGAAAACGTGATCCTTACAAAATTAATTAAAAAAATATAGGATGATTTTCGATACGAGCGATTATCCAAAAGTATCACGAAATGTTTCGCTACCTAAAAAACAAGAAGGTAATATAGGGAAATTCAAAGACGAACTAAATAGGGAAATCTTTAGTAAAGAATTTTGTGGATGGTTTGAGGTCAAAGATAGTACTCGTACAAAATACTCTAGACAAAAATCCAGTTAGGTGTAAAGGAATTAAGAGAAAAGCGTTGAAAAATAAAATCAATAAATATCAGGAAAACTTGTGGAAGAGATGTTTGTTTGAAGATAAAGCAGAATTTAGAGAGATGACAGTAATCAAAAAGCCTTATAAACATGATTTGTAATACCATCACCAAAAAACAAGCTGGCACTGAACTCTAGAAGATGAAAAGAGAAATGTCCTAGAAAATAAGAGATCGGAATACAGTACCGTTTAAATGGATATAAAGGTCGAAAGCAAAATCTAATATATTAGATGAGTTAAATAAAACTTGGAAACTTTGACATGTAAATGGAAGAGTGATTTGATTCCACATAATGAGCCACAAATGCAAGAAAAAAAACAAAAATTAATAGATTCAAAAATCGTCTCCAAACCTCAAAAACGGGTTGTATAGAATTGCTGCAAAATGTTCAAATGTAAGACAAAACAAGAGTAAGTTTATAAAGAATCCAAATCCAAAACCTGTTTTAAGCAAGAATTGAAAGACTCTAAAAGATTGAGATAGAGATTGAAAGCTCGAGAAAGTTCATGCACCAGTTACGAAAAAAGTTTTAAAAAAGAGGAAAAATTAATAACATTAGGAATTGAACGATTTATGGGCAGCAGAATTTAGTTATAAATGTCTAGACTATTCAGAGATCCAAATGATGGGATTTAAAGTAATATGTTAAATGTTATTGATACTATTCTCAAAATATGCTTGGTCTAGAGCTATCAAAAAGAAAAAACGGTAAAGATGTTTCAAAAATAAGCCTTCGAAGGGAATAATAGTTTTAATAAGACGCGATAAAAGATCAATCACAAACCGCCAAATCTTACTTGCGATGGTACGGCTGACGTAAGGGTTTAGAGTTTAAAAATATAAAGAAATAAACAAAGTTTTGAGGAAAATACAAACATTAAGATTATATCATACTGAAAACGAAGAGAAATCAAGTATTGTAGAGAGAGATAATAACAGAACTCAAAATGAGAGAATGAAAGGTAATTTTTGAGATTAAATAAAAAACTTTAATATGGATCGATATTCTGTCTTTCAAAAAATCGTAAACAATTATAACGATACAGTTTCACAGCAACAATCAAAATGAAGCCCCAAAGACGTAGATTAAGGATGCAGAAAAGGAGTTATTAGAGACCGTTTTTTCAAGTATGTCTCCACCAGAAATTCACACGAAAAAACTAAATTTTAAAAGTTCAATGATCATGTACAGAATTGTTAGTTAAAAATACCAAACATTTTCGTAACAAATATAAGAACAATTGGTCAAGAGAGAAATCTTTATTGTGATTTATCAAATTAATAAACACAGATCCTGTAACTTATAGTATAAAAGATTTAAATAATGTAAGAAATAACCGGACAGTTTTGATGAATAAGAATTGAGAAAGTCAAAGAATTTTTTCTATATAAAATGGAGGCTCAATGAAACTGTTCAATGTGCAAAGTAAATAAAAGGTTTTGAAGCTTTTTATAAAGATAAAAGTAGTAGAAAAAGATGGAATTAATTTATAATTGTAAAAGATTGTCTATAGGAAGGTAATCAATAAAGAGCTGTATGATAAAAAAATAGAAGAAAAATATAACTGTGGAAGAGAAAAGAATGTCTTTAAATGTAAAGAAACTAAAAAAAATTCAGATGTTTAATAGTCATCACTATAGTAGTAAGATAAGAAGAGGTGTACTCATATTGTAAAAGATTGTGTAAAGAAAGAATCATCACCAAATAGATATATATGGGGGGTTTATATATGAAGATAACTCAATGTGAATGTGGAAAGAACCTATAAAATGGTTAAATAAATTATCAAAAACATTTACGAAACAGAAACGAAATATTCCATAATTCTAAGAGTTTTTTTTTAGTTAAAATTGAGTAACATTTCTTCATCGTGTAATTTAGATATTCTATAAATTCAAGTCGACGATTCAGTCATAATTTGTGGTAAAACTGATTTTCCGTTTTGTATAAGATTATTCAAAAGATTCTTTTCATTTGGTTTATACAGAGATTGATAAGGAATTTGGTATCGTCATCAATGAACTAATAATCTCTAATTACAGGATAATTTATTTTGTTAGATGTTTTTAAATCGTCAGGTTTTGTATTTTCTCGTTTCTGAGCTCTGATAAACGTAATAAAGGATTATTCCCACATGGTGATTCTTCTTAATTAAACACAAAAACATGCGTAGTTTTTTTCTTACTTCAAAACTCGTTTACAAACAAGATCTGGTTTCTACATTAACTCCATTCGCAATTCTTGGATTCTCTATTTTCAATGATTTCAATTCATCTTTAAATTTTGTAACTGTTTTTATTTTCATCTTTTAACTGCTTATTTTTTCGTTTTTTGGAGTTTGTACTCACCATATTGTCTTTTTTTTTTTACTAATGGAAGGTTAATACTTCTTTCGTAACCCAATTTTTAAAACAATTTTCGCTTCCTGGTTTATGCGTATCTCAAAATTAAAGAAATATAAAGTGCCAGATTCAATTAACGAAAACAGTGTTATTTTGGAAGTTTGAAGTGTAAAGCCATATTTATAGCCCCCCCTTATATTTAGATTAAAAATAGAAGTTTTAAAATTATCATCTTCGTCAACGTTTTATTCTGACTCGTTTGCATAGTATATTTCATATTCTAGAATTTTGCTACGGTCTTTAGCCTTAAACCAGATCACATTAGTTTTCGTCAAACCAATTCGTAAAGATATGTTTGGTTATTGAATATAAGTTGATTTTATATGAGGTAGGTCTACAACTGACTCCATTTAAGATTAGAAAAAAATTTAACAAGCAATTTTTTATTTTGAGTATAAAGTCCAGATTCATTAAACTCGAAAACAGTGTTTAAATATTATTGAAAGTTTAAAAGGTAGTCTATCTCAATATGACCCCCCTTGATTTAAGTGTCTTTAAACATTGATTAAATCCATCATCAACGTTTAAATAATTATTGGACTTTGTCTCGTGTTTTCATATTCTAATAATTTTTGTAAAGAGCGTCGGAATCGACGCACCTTGTCAGAATCTATGTTTTCAAAGCTTTTTTTGTAGTTTTTCTTTAACATTGTCTTTATATCGTATTTTTTGTGAATATTTTGTTTGAGGTGGCCCTCGAGGGCTACCTTTATCTTTTTTAGAATAAAAAGTAATTGTGTATTTTATCATCATTTATCAACTCGGAATTTTGAAAGGTTTGAAGTAAGAACGATTGCGTTCCCCCCTTGATATCATCCATTCTTTTCGACAATCTTAAATATATTGTTGTTTTTACTCTCATTATTTATTAAATTTCCCTCAGAGTCTTTGTATAGTTAGAAACGATTTTTTTGAATTCTTTTAATATTTTTTTCTAATTGGAAATATAATCGGATTTCATCTCGGTTTTTCACTGATTTTTTGATCCATAAGCACATTTGGGAAAAAAAGTGTACAAAAATTTCAGATTCTTTGTGTAAATGTTACGGTTATGATTTTCAAAACTCAGGTTCAACGAGATTGCAAGTTGCACTTCAATTACATCGGAAAGGTTCTAAAATTTTCGTGCGTTTTATTTCCTAAAATAATACCTGATTTGGCTCAATAGTTTCTTGAATCAAACCCTAACAAATCTACAATAATTGCTGAAAACATTATTCTTACTGGTTGATTGTTATTTGAATTTTATTAGGAGAGAAGATAATTTTTTTGCATTTCAAACTTGGTTTTCAGTCAAAGTTATAAAGATTTATCTGATTGTTTGAATGTTTTCAGATATATTTTTAAGGGAATTTTTTATTTGAATCGAAAGTTATATATATCTCTTTTGTTTTAAACCAGTAAATATTTTGTTTATGTTCTTCTCACTAAATCCTATACAATAAGGAGAAACTATTCACTAATTATTTATTACAAAATTGTTTTCCCCCCCCCCCCCCCCCCTTCAGAATTAAAAACCGCTTAAACCGATTAAAAAAATTAATTTGATTCTTCCTCTAAGTGTATAGGATTGTATTCCAAGTTTAAAACTAATTTAGGATAGATCTTTTCTGAAGTCAAAACTTGAACAGCTTCTATTTTCCGCAAGCGTTGCTTCAAGGATGAAAAATCTTCTATTTTAAAAGTTGGAGAAATTTTTAAAGCAAAAAAAGATCAGATAAAAACTTCAAACGTTTGAAGAAAATAAGAAAGATCCAAAGCCAATCAGATTGTTAAATTGTTGGTTTCAAAGTGGAATGTGGGAAAAAATCAACTTTTATTATTGAATTTTTATCTACAATAGGTTGATTCGCCTTTATTTTCCAATTTGTATATTGTTTTTAGTAAAATCTTTAGAACAAGACGCCTATAAAAAAGTTACAAGAAAGATTTGAAAATGTTAAGAAGAACTTAAGAGCCAAAGAAAATATCAAAAAAACATTTTTATAATGCTTCCGAGGACATAGTTCCGTTAAGCCGAATGTAAACCCAGATTCCGTTAATCGTTTTTTGATGATTGTATTTTAGAAAATCAGGATCGTTATTAAGGAATATTTTGTAAAGATGTCTCGTCACAAATAACATATCTTGTATACTATCTTTTCTCAATGCTTTTTCAAAGGTTGGATAAACAAAGTTATTTCAGAAATAATTTGAATATGTTGTGTGTTTTTAAGCAATGACGATCACCATAATTCGAAGAAAGATTTATAACAATTATGTGGGATCTGATAATGAGTTTTAACCCCACTTTTATTGGAGTTATGTGATAAAATTTGAGAAGGAAGACTACGGATTTTTAACTAATTAATCCTAAACTTTGAAGCCTAAAACAATGGTAAATATTTGAATAAATTTTTCTAATACTAAATGCTGCTCAGTGTGTCTGGCAAATCTACTTGATAAAATATTTTGTTACCAATTATTTTGTACCATTATCTTTACTTTTTAATTTACATTATGAAAACAACTGTAAAAAACGGTTAAAAATCTGTTCACGTTATTTTTACGTTCCACGTTCACGCGTTTTTTACGTTCCACGTTCACGTTTTTTTACGTTCCACCAACTTTCCAGTGTTACCACGTTTCAAAATTTTTCCTAAATAAAATGGTGAACGTAACTTCTGAAAGAAGCGAAAAAAACTTGATTCAAAATCGAAAAGAAATTAATCAAAAGAATTTAAAGAACAGATTCGAATTGATGAAGAAAGAACAAGAATTGTATTCAAAAACAATTAATCAACCCTGTAACCATCTGCAATAAATAAATGTTGAGGGCAAAATTGAAAATGTTTTAAGCAGCGATAATCAAAATTTGATGAAATTTGGGTTTCCAGTTGTACGAACAATTTTGCTGATCATTTTGATACCAGAATCTGAGTTTAGAATTGGCCAAAAATTACCATCTTCAACAACCATTTAGAACGTCGAATCATTGAATGTACTCTACCATATGGTTGAACCAATAAGTCCTGGATACAACGGATATAATAATTGGGTGAAATTGGCTAAAAAATTTCCTTCCTAGAGCGAAGGATTGATAAATTTGGTTTGGTTATATGAGGGATAGAAAAAAAGAAAAAGTTTTTTATGATTGGAAATTTACCCGTTAATTTATGTAAAAACTCCAAAATGATATAATTATTAATGAAAAAAATGTACGGAAGGTTACTCAAGGTTTATGGAGATTATTCAACAGACAATGGAACGTTTTCCAAAAGGATAATTTTATATTCTGAAGGAAGATTTGGAAAAAGTATACAGAAATTTTATGGGAATCTGACTCAATTTACAAAAATAATGATCCAGTCTACTAAGCAGCCTAAAGTCAAGTAGAGGTAAAAAATATATCAATTTGATTAAAACCAATTTGGGGAAAAAACGAATCGAAGGATCAGGTTGTAAGAAAATACCAATGAATAATAAGGATTGAGTAACAGGATATATAGACGATGTTTGACACAAACTCGATGGAATTAATAAAATTATATTTATGCTACAAGAGAAGGCTGGGAAACGACAATTTTTTTGAATGAAAAGAAAGACTATTAAAGATTTTTATTGTCGAACATAAACTTGACGAAATGATTGAAAAAACCTGATGGAATTAAATATTATAAAACGAATTTTGCCTGGCAATAAGTTCATCTATGATTGAAAGGTTAGCGGACTTTTGAGAAATGGATTTTTATCAACAATTTACCTTTTGAATTACAACGTACCAACTTATCAGTATCTGGGGGCCTGGGCACAAAACTCCGAAAAAAGACTACAAAGAGGAGATCCTGGTATAAATAAATTAGATCAAGCTGCTATGGAACACCTAATATTTTTTTATGCAAAAACATAGGTGACACAAATTCCAGGGACATATAGCAGATAAAGTTTTTGCAAGATATTAAGGCAATGGGATAAATAATTTTTCATTCAAAAGATGCTAGATTTTAGGTGAAAGATTTGTTGCCACTTCCAACAGTTGGAGCAATGTTTTTGAAGAGAAAACTAGGAATGGGAAATTGAAGAAGAACTTGAAAATTTTAAAACTTATATAAATTGGAGGTGAACTGTAAATTTTCAGCAAAAAATCAGAAAGAAAAAATAAAATCCGCTTTTTAAGAAAATAAAAATAACCCGTTAGTAAATTCAATTTAAAATAGATTCAACTAAAAAAATGGCGAAGATAAGTATATTTTTAAAAACAAATAGACAAGTACAATAAAACTCGAAAAACATAAGAAAAACAATTAAAAGGAAACCAGAATAGAATTTTCTTGTATAATCAGTTTGAAAGAACTTAAAAAATGGTGGAACTTTTGAAAGATTGTTAATTTAGATTTTGGAGGTGGAAAATATTCCAGTTGTTAAAAATGTTTGTTCCTTATGTTCGTAAAGACTGGCTCCAATCGTTAAAAAGGATGTAGATTCCTATTGTTTCGAAACCATTTTTTTAAATTGGTTAGATCAAAGAGTTTGGAAGAATGTTTACAGGATCTGGTATTAAGATGAAAAAAACTTTGAAATTACGTTGAAAACAAACATTAAAAAAAATTTGAAATCAAACCGAATTAACATTCGCGTGAATTGGGAAGAACTCTGCAAAAACATTTAAAAACATTTTAGAGGAATTTTTCATGAGAGATACATTACCTGAAAAAGTTAAGAAATTCGAAATGTGGAATTGTGATATTTAGACTTCCGATTTTGGGGAGTGGAACGCAATTGGGTTTGTTATATTATATAAAATGAATAAGAATGCATGTTATGTTATTTTAGATTCTTGATTTTTTTCTATTTTTTTTTAGTATGTAGAAGAATTGAGGACAAAACCCACCTATAGAATTGAATCTAAATATTTGAAAAAATCAGCTCGTCTAAACTACAAATGATTCTCAGATTCAAGACTAAAAAGATCCCCCAATTTGTGGTCATTTATGTGTTTTTTTGTGTTTGAATGAAACTGAAGTAATGGTTAAAGATTTTAAAGAAAGTTGTTTAAACATAATTATTGCTTAATAAATATGGATTTCACTACAAAAAAATTTTTGGACGTATTTGGAACACAAATTATTCAAAGAAATGTAGATAATCAGTTTGGAAATTTTGATAGTTTGAGAAATGAGTTTGATAACAAGATTTATTTACGAAAAAAAAATTTATTACAAAACCTTCCAGATTCAAGATATGTTTTGCTGTCTGAGATTGAAGATTTTAAAGCAGAATATGATAACCAAACTTGCCAAATTTCATGAGTTCAAATGAAGTTGCTGATGAAAATAAAAACATTGGAAAAAAGATATTTGAAGATGGTGCAAAAAAAAATATTTACCAATTTAATGGTCTCCATAATCGAAAAAGCTGATGAAAAATTACTGAAGCAATCAAAGTTGAACAAAGAATTATGTTAGTTGATGGCTAATAAGAAAAGAATTGTCGGTGTTACGACCTGGTATTGGACAAACATTGATGTTGTTGTTATAAGAAACAAAATTTTTAAAACCTCTAAAAATTACTCAGAAAACATCGAATATTGTTTGAATTTACAATGATCCGAATAGTTAAAAAATGCCTTAGATTTTAAAGGGAAAAAAGAATTAGCAGTGTTAGTAAATGGAATTTAATCCGTTTGATGTTTGTTGTAAGTGAATTCAATTAGAAGAAGATCCTATATAAAATGGTTTAAATGAACTAAAAACAAAATTTATGAGAATCCATAAAACAGCATGATTAATAGATTTTACAACAGAAGTCTATGGACAAGTGTAGAAGCCCAGAAATAGAAGATCAAGTAGACGATGTTGGTGAAATTAACTGAAAAAACTTACTAATTTTAAAGAGTCCTTTTGATCACAGTTTTTAGTTTAAGGATGCTACGAAAAACTTTGAGAATATTGGTTCAATAAATTCTTGTTGAATACAAATGATTTCTATATGGCATGTCAAATTTCAGTAAAATTAAGAAGAAAAAACTTAATAATATGGAGGAAAGGATCCTTACTGAAATTAGGTATTCGCGTAGGGTTTTGATGCACGTATAAAATTTTCCCTAAATAAATGGCGCGGCTCATCATATTGTGTGAGAATGTTAAAGAGAAAACTGTGCCACAAACCGATATAAAATACTATGCCAAACCATCAATGGAGTTTAAGAGTAATTTCTGGAAAAAATGTTGTGCTGAATGTAACGCTAAAAAAAGAGCCAATTTATAAAAACTTGAAATTTTTTCTTAATAAATAGAGATGGCGGGGAAACATTTACAGAATGCTTTCGATCTTTTTATAATGCAACACGAATAGAGATTTGAAAAAAAGAACATTGGGATGATATTTCTCAAAAAGAATATGGTAATTATCAGAAGATATGATTGAGATTATACGTAAAAATACTAAATTGATAAAAAAAAATTTTGGTAAATAACATTGCAAAATAATCAAAATCTGACCCCAGAGTTCATCTCAAGAAAAATATACATTATCAATTAAAAGATTCATATGTCTGTTCTTTGTCTCCCTATCAACACTTGAGTATAAAAATTTTTTGGATGAAAATAAAGATAACAGTTGATTGGAACACATATTATAGATAGCGGTTACTATCCTGTGCAAATTTTATTGGAAATATGTGACCGAGATCGCAAATATTTAAGGGAAGAGAATCCCCGAATATGGACGAGAAGTAGATCATTTAAAAAATGACTCTAATCTTTTTAATTATTTTACTAAAAAATTTTAATTATCTTTTCTTATATAAACGTTACATTAGATCGCATGAAAAAATGATATCTTTCTTGATTACACTGATGTTTTAAATTTTCTCTTATTAACAATGGTGGACTACAGGAAAGTATGCTAGTGATATTGAAAGTGGAAGGAGTTTAAAAAATTTCTTCTATCCAATTAGTAACAAACAAACATTTGAATGAACCGGAATAAAAGAAACTGAGTTTAATAATTGATTTTGGAGAATAACTTTTGCTTGTCTAACTTCCAATTTTTATATTTCTGGAACCTTATAACAAAAACAAGTTGGTCCAAGCATATCTTGGGAACTGATAATGTCTAGATTAATCGCTAAATTTTTAGTACCGTTTTTATTATTCTAAGATTTGAAAGTAAGAAAAACACAATTAAATTGATAGAAGAAGTCGAAAAACTTGTGGTCAATTAAGCACAATTAAAGGAACTATTTGTTATTCCAAAAGTGATGTATTTTCAAACAGTTTTGAGATCAAACTTTTAATATTTGGACAATTTGGAAGATAGCGGTCGGTGAATTTAGAGCACATTTCGGGCTTAGGATTTTTTGAAAATGTCAATTTTTTCCCAATCTATAAAGGGTAGGATTTTATCTTAAGTTTTATAAGGAGCAGAAAGACGATGATGTGATTTCTGAAGAACTTAGCAATTTGGAACAATGTTATGCCTGTTAGATGGAAAAATAACAATTACAGATTTTTTCATTAGAGTTTCCGATGATTGATTACAAAAACTACGAGTAAAAATAAGGTTGATTGATGTGAAATTTACAAAAAGGTCAAAACATTATGTTTAATTTTCTAGATTGGCAATGTATTGAGCAAAAAAGGTATTTCCGGAACAACTTATTCGTCTCTTCATATCACAAATATTTTATAGAAATAGTCTTCAATCCCAAGTTCGTTAATCATTGGTTTTCAAACAGATAGGAACAGAATAATCAAGAAAAAAAATCCTTCAAAAGTTCGATAGTTTGGATTGTAAAAAATATCAGAGTAAAATTGAAACGGTTTCTTAATTATCCAGGTGAATTACAACAATTTAAAACATTTCCGGTGGGTCTTTTCCCAGAATCATGTATCAGATGTATCAAGATTTTTAAGAAAGTTTACTACAAAAATATGGAAAAACTGATATCTACAACCCCAAAGGAAAATTTATTTAGCAAAATAGACCCACTTTAATGTCATTGATACAACAAAGAGTTTGACAAAAAAGTATTTGCTATGTTCAAAGAAACGATATAATTTATCAATATGGATTTTCAAAATGCTGTTACAAACAGCGATTTGTTATGTGGCTTGTGGTTTTCTGAGAAATTTTTAAGCCTATGATGTGATTAAGAACGAATATTTAGAGAAATTCAGTAAGTTAATGAGTGTTCATATTAGTCTTCCTCCTTTCATTCCTTCTAAAAACTTCAAAAATATACTCCTTTCGCCATGATGTAAATATCTCGATTTCTTCCGGAATAAAATCATTTGTAATCATTAAACAAAATATCCTAAAATAGTTTGTACAAATAGAATGAAATTATTTCTTTTATATCTCGGTAGTTGAAATATAAACATAAACATTTGCGCTGACAAAAATTTATATATCTCGCCCAGGGACTTAGGTTCCATAGAGCTTCCATCTTTATTCTTTAATTGTAAATGGACTAGAGTATAATGCCAACTGTTACATGACCAAAAAAAAAATGTTTATAATAGAGGAGAAACATTTATTGATAAAAAAGATTAGTTTGTAAGAGATTGTTAATTTAAATTTTTGTGACCGAAAAGACCTAAGCCCTAGGAAATTTCGAAATAGAATTCAACTATATTTGAAAAATAACCTGCTTATGAAAATTACAATATGGAGCAACAGAGAAGCAACACATTTTGTTACAGAATTTAGTAAAACAGAATAAAAAATTTTATACTTTATCTCTTAGGAAACCGTTGACCAAACATTATATATTTTTCCTTTTCAAATGGAATATCATTAGGTTTGTAGGTTTAAAATACACACGTTTATTATGAGAAAGATTTTACCTTATAATCTTTCACTATTTGGACATCTTGAATTTGACTTACGATTTTAAACCTGAAAAATCTTATTGATGACTTTGTATAGTTACATTTGGATGAAAGTAAATGAGAGAACGTCGTTGAATAAGAATAGCGGTTTTTACCTCACATTCTCCCCGAACCCTTCTTCGAGTGATTGTATTAGCAAATTTCATTTTTTTCCGTTTATGTAGATTTTTCATTAAAGATTTCTGGGATTTTTTCATTAAACAGCTTATAAATGTAGAAGCCATACAATAGAAACCAGTGTAAAACAGCTAAAGATTCGGTTATATTTTCCATTCGTTGGTTTCCTGTTACGATTTCTGTAGATTTGTTTATATGTTCAATGGACAGTATTTTAACATTGATTTTCCTGACTGTCACCAAAAAAGGATGCGCTAGAAACCCTTTAAAAATCAAAAAAAAAAAAATTTTAACATATCTACTCGCATTTAATAAATCATCAAATTTTTTACAAAAGTTTCATGAAGGAACTGCTAACTTCATTTTTTAAACTTAATTTTACTTTAAGAAATATTGAATATTGAAGATTGTGTATTGCTTTTTCAACTAAATACTTGATAAAATGTCAACAAATATTAAAAAATATAGTAAATAACTAATCCAATTTTATTAATCTTCACAATTCCAAAAAGGTTACAAAATTTAATAGTTTAAAAATCCAGCATCTTAAAAAACAAAATAGTTACGCTTACATATCTAATAACCGACAACAGGGAAACTTCTTACCTTCAATTACCTAATTATTTTCAGAACCTCAAATTACCAGAAACATTATGTATGATATGAAATATTAAAATAATATGTATAGAACCAGGCTAGCTGTTCCTCAGCATGAACCAGCAGCAAGAAGAGAGGGGGGTTGGGTAGGTGAAGACTGGTTTAGGCCCCACTTATTAAACCTTTTTAATGAAAAGTAATCCGAACGCCAATTCCGCTTAACTGTAATTGGCCACAGGTCCAATTTCCAACCAACTGTCCCTCTGACAAATACTAGACGCATTTCCTTGCCTATAATTTCAAACAAATGGGATCCTAGTTCAAATAGGGCCAATTGTCACTAAAAACCTTTACTCTACTAAACAATTTACGGGGGGGTCCCTGCAATCTGGCGTCTGTCACAGAATTTACTGCTGGAATGTTGTTTTAGTTTGTATAAATAATATGAAAGAAATACTAAATTTTTGTACATTTGGAAAACTCTTAAATATATAAATAAAAATATAGAATTAGATGGACCTTTTTTCAATTAACGATTAATTATAATTAAAATTATAAATACTTAATATAAATTTATTAACAAAATTGAAGTAGAAATGGAAGACGCAGGGGTACTATTTCAAACATTTTATTTTTCGTATTCAATAAAACAAAAAGTTTGCTGAATATTTATTGTGTAAAAATGAGGCGGAATAAATAACATATACACTCAACTTAGCTCTAAGACTCTTAAACCAACTAAAGTGAAAACAAAACACTGGTTAAATTATTAGACCGCCCGAGTACCAGGTCATCGTGTAAGACATTTCCTTGGAAGTAGATTAAAGTAATACCTGTTCTTGGGGGAAGTTGCTTTACGTTACAGCTAAACCATCGATATACGTTATAAAGTCACTTTAAAATATTTACGGTTCCTTTCTTAACTTATTGTATTTTTAAAGCACGACACGTGGCCTAAAAAATTTAAAATGTGTTTATCGCAGCCCAATCCACTTGGAATATTTATACTATATGGCAAATTTCAACGCACGAACGATGGATTAAAAAGACAGCTCATGATATTCAAGGTATATCAGACAAAAGAAAAAGAGTTAATACCATATCATTTCACCTCAGTGCGTCGTAACTATCTTCCTCTTTGGTTACCACTAGCTACAGTCTATCTTACAAAATTAAAAATGTAATTATGATATTATAGAATGCTTATAAATGCGTTAAGTAATCCATGATTTTAAATTAACAATTAGTTTAGTAAAAATATATTTTCACATTTATTTTCTTGGCGAAGGAACATTCTAGGGCCATTTATTTATTTTATTTATTTATCCAACGGCAAGCAGTCAATTTAACAAAGACCAAGCATAGATGGTAGCAATACAGCGGGAAATAAAATTAATACAATCAGAGGAAAAATATACATTAAAGTAACAAAATAGGTTGTTGTACAAAAATTGTGATAATAATATAATAAGGTATCCAAAGATATAAACAAGTTATATTATAAATATTTCAAAAACATAACAAAAAAATAAAAATAAAGATTAACAATCAACAACAATAATTACTCAAAGTATGGAAACAAAAACTCAGAAAAATTTTATTTAAATATAAATTGTACCTTACCATACAAAAACACACTAAAGTATAGGTAGATATAAAAAAAAGTAGAATAATAAACTACGCAAAGGAAAAATGGATAAATTATTTATAAAAACTTCACATAAACAAGATAGGACATTGGACAAATAAGAGGAGAATACATCAAAATGCAAACGCTACCTGACTACTCGCCAAGGCTAGCTTACTTACCGACATTCAATAAGAGGTGAATCAGCACCAAGGACCATGCCAAATAATTGTCTTTTGCCAATATGGATATATAACCATATTATTTCTACTAAGATTACATACTGTGTGACTAAATAAAAAACGAATTGAATGTGATGTGCAAAGAACAACGCAAAAAGCACAGGTTTTCATTGTTATTGAGTTTTAAAAATTATTGTATCCAAGAAATACATAGGTAATAATGTTTTGTAAATCAACTACACAAATCTTACAAAACCATACAATCTTGATGTTCACAATCTTCATTCTCTTAATCAATATTGGTATGGTCGTTTAGTAATCAATATGGTTATTCAAGTAAAAACCACATAACCTCTTTCAAATATAAACCACTTTATTTTTTCACGATTTACTAATACTTTTTAATATGTCTCATATCTATCTACAAATGATTTTATAGTTTTCGTTATTTAGGTACATTCACTCAATACTCGTATTTAGGTACAAATAAACAATATACTCAACTTTAGCTCTAAGCTCTTAAACACTAAGTGAAACAAACACTGGTTAAATTATTTTGACGCCCCGAGTACAGGTCAGCGTGTAAGACATTTCCTATGGAAGTAGATTAAAGTATACCTCAAGTCTTGGAAGTTGCTTTACGTTACAAGCTAAACATCGATATTATTAAAGTCCACTTTAAAAATTTACGTTCCCTGTTCTTAACTTATTGTATTTTTAAAGCAACACACGTGGGCCCTAAATTTAAAATGTGTTATCCCGCAGCTGCCCAATCCACCTTAGTTAGAATATCTATATCTTAATGCAATTTCAACGCCGACGATGGGATAAGAACGCATGATATTCAAGTTTTAATTACAGACCAAAAGGAAAAAAGGAGAGTAATACCGATACATTCCACCTCAGTGGCGTCGTACTATCCTTACCTCTTTGGTTAGACTACAGTCTATCTTACAAATATTAAAAATGTATATTATATATTATAGAAGCTTATAAATGGTTAGTAATCCATATTTTAAAAATGTAAATTAGTTTAGTAAAAATATATTTTACATTTATTTTTGAGCCATTCTTAGCATTTATTTATTTATTTATTTCCAACGGCAGCAGTCCAATTTACAAAGACAAGCATAGATGGTAGAATACAGGCTGGAAAATAAAATTAATACAATCATGAGGAAGAAACAATTTACATAAAGTAACAAAATAGGGTGTACAAAAATTTGATAATAAATAATAAGTTATCCGCAAAAGATGATAAACAAGTTTATAAATATCCAAAACATAACAAAAAAATAGAAAATAACAGATTAACAAACAACCAATTTAATTACTCAAGTATGGAAACAAACTCAGAAAATTTTATTTTAAATAAAAATATTTTTTTGGTACCTTACATAAAAAACAACCTAAAGTAATAGGTAGATATAAAAAAAAGTAGAATAATTAAACTACGACAAAGGAAAAAAATTATTTTATAAAAAACTCACATAAACAAATAGACTCATTGACAAATAGAGGAGAAATACATCATAATGCAACGCTCAACTGACTCGCCAAGGCTAGCATACTACCGACCATTCAATAAGAGGTGGAATAGCACCAAGACCTCATGCCAAATAATTGTCTTGCCAATATGGATTATAAACATTATTTATTTCTACTAAGATTACATAGTGTGTGACTAAATAACAATAAGGAATTGATGTTTGCAAAAGAAAAACAACGCAAAAGCCACAGGTTTTTAATTGTAATTGAGTTTTTAAAAAATATTGTGATCAAGAAATCAAAATGTTTTGTAAAATCAACCACAAATCTCGTACAGTGAAAACCAACAATCTTGATTGTTACAATCTTCAGTTCCTCTTAATCAATATTGGTTATGGTAGGTATCAATATGTGTTATTCCGAAGTAAAAAAACCCACATAACCTCTTTCGATATTAAACACTTTATTTTACACGATTACTAATACTTTTAAAGTTCATATCTACAAATATTTTATAGTTTTCGTATAATTTAGGTTACCCAACCACTCAATACTCGTTTTAGGTAAAATTACTATACACTTAGCTCTAAGCCTTAAACACTAAATGAAACAAACATGGGTTTAAAAATTTGACGCCCGATACAGGCACGTGTAAGACATTTCCCTTTGGGGTAGATTAAGATACCCCAGTCTTGGAATTGCTTTTCGTTTCAGCTAAAAATCGATATTATAAATCACTTTAAAAAATTTTCGTTCCTTTCTTTAAATTATTGATTTTTAAAGCCCACTGGCCCAAATTTAAAATGGTACCAGCCCAACCACTTGGAATATATTTTTTATGCAAAATTTTAACGCCCACGAGGATAAGACGCATGAATTCAAGTTATTCAACAAAAGAAAAAAAAGTAAAACCATACATTCCACCTATGCGTCGTACTATCTCCTTTGGTTTTACTACAGTCTATCTTACAAATTTAAAAAAGTAATTAAATTATAGAAGCTATAAATGGTTATAAACCATATTTTAAATTTAAATATTTAGTAAAAAATTTATTTTACATTTATTTTTGGCCATTCTACATTTTTTTATTTATTTATTTCCAACGGCGCATCCAATTTCAAAACAAGCATAGAGGTAGAATACAGCGGAAAATAAAATTAATACAACAGAGGAAAAATTTACATAAAGTAAAAAAATAGGTGTACAAAAATTTATAATAAATAATAAGTATCCAAAGATATAAAAAGTTATAAATTTTCCCAAAAAATAAAAAAAAAATAAAAAATAAAGATTAACAAACAAAATAATTACTCAAGTAGGGAAAAAAAATCAAAAATTTTTTTTAAATAAAATTGACCTTTCATAAAAAAAAAACTAAAGTTAGGTAATATAAAAAAAGGAAAAAATAAAATACGCAAAGGGAAAAAATATTTTTAAAAAACCACAAAAAAATAGACATTTACAAAAGAGGAAATACATCAAAGCAACGCTACTCGCCAAGGCTAGCACTACCGACATTCAAAAGAGGTAAAACACCAAACCATGCCAAATAATTTTCTTTCCAAAAGGATTAAAATATTATTTTTCTAAAAATTTCAATTGGTGACTAATAAAATAGAATTGATGTTGCAAAGAACAACGCAAAAACACAGGTTTTTATTGTAATTGAGTTTTTTAAAAAATTGTATCAAGAATAAAATGTTTTGTAAATCAACACAATCTTACAAAACCAACTCTTATGTTACAATCTTTATTCTCTTAATCAAATTGGTATGGTAGTATCAATATGGTTATTCAAGTAAAAACCCATAACCCTTTTATATAAACACTTTATTTACCATTACTAATACTTTTAAAATTTATATCTACAAATATTTATAGTTTTGATTTTGGGGGACATTTGGGATGTAGCCAAAACCCCAAAATCAAAATTTTATTAAAACTTATGATACA
>NW_025784637.1:0-25198 GCF_021130785.1 Homalodisca vitripennis
GACCATCCAAGTGTTTGAGTAGGTTGTGTGTTGTTAGCCCTATGTATTAAAACCTCGTCGCAGTGTTTGCACTCTGGCAGGTAGGTTCATGTTTTCCAAGGTATATAAACTAAAAGAATCTATTACCTATAAATGCTTGGTGGAAAATCCTGCATTGAATTTTAATCAAGAAAGTGTAAAGTGTAAATGGACAATAAAATAACTAAAAATAATCAGCTGTATCAAAGGTCATTAATTCATACAAATTTTAAAATTGATAAAGGTAGACCTTATTTAGTTAAAATAAAACCACAACCCATACTACTTTTAAACTTTAAAAAAGCTTGTACAATAGTTTAAAAGTATTTTTTTTCTTAGTGGCTGATCAATTGTACATTGGCAGTTTACGCATCGACCTCAAGCAGCCACGAATCAATCATATGTTTGGCGTATTAAAGAGTTACTCTCTTATAAGTATAATTGAATATTGGAATCTCTTATTACCACTGCTTACTTACGATTAAACCTTCAGGTAGATGTCGTTCTAATATATATTTTAATTTGTGAAAGGATATTATATTAGGGTTGATCATTAATTTCATCAATGTAAGGTAGACACGCGACAAAGAATATAAAAATTTCTTTATATTAAAAAAAGATTAGGAAATAGTTTTCCAAGTACAATTAAGTGTAGATATACATATTACGTTTAAAACATGTTAAAAATATGGTTCCAATAATCTAAAAGGAACCCATTTCCTTGCACCCAAATATAAAGAGATTAACAAAAGACAAAATTTTGTTTGTGGGTCATCCCTAAATGAATGTCCTACTTCAATTTTGGCTCATAGATACCATGATGTTCCATATTAAGAAAGTAGTTGCAAGCTTGACCCACAACAGGCTATCCCACAATTTTGATTGTTTGGGTTGGGAATGAAGAACGGTTTGTTTGGAATCCGATGTTCCACAACCACAGTTAGTAGAAAAAATAAAATTATGTTATGGACGGTAGGGATCTTTGTGGCACCTTATTATCATTCTGTTTTTGTTTTCAATAATCTATGGCTTTAAAACACAACGACTTTGGCTATTTACAAAATTTATTTTCAACATATATTAACATACTGCCCATTGATATCCTGAAGGATATTTATTACACAAGAGAAATAATATTTTCCGCTGTAATGTTGACAGGCAGTGTTTGGCTGATCTCTCCCTCTCTGCAAGTCCATGCCTCTCTTACAGATTGCTCACATGGGGAATGGACAGCCACTGGCACACAGAACTGATTTGCAACTTTCTTTACAATATATGTTATATTAGATTATCAAATTGTTAAAAACTGTTGTTTGCTCCATTAAAGTTTTTATAAAAATATTAAGTAATGTTTTTTTAAACATCCTCATATTGGGTTACAATGTAACATTGAATAGGCCTTTGAGTTGTAAGAAAAAAAATAGAAAACTAAGAGGTATGTGTGTGTTGTGGTGTGTGTGTGTTACGCATGTGCGAGTGTTTGAGGTGAGAAACAAGTGCCTGCTATGCAATATAAGTAAAACGTTAACCACTTTGGTTGAGATTTTTCTGCAAATTGTCACTGTAAAATAAAATAAATTATATACATTTTCATCTCCAAAATAGTAGCTCCATTGGCATCCAACTAGAACCACTTTAAGCAACATTTTTGAGAAAACAAACCTCCTTTAAATTACTGAACCATAAAATTTTTAAAACACACAGCTTAGTAAATGTTTATTGTATTTTAGAAATATTGCTAACATTAAAAATGCAGTAGCCGCGTCTGGGATCTAACACTGTTACAGAACTTGACTTCCGAAAGTTACTGGAGTCATGTTCGTCTTAATAGATCCATAAAAGACGATGGAGACGAAGAAGCTCACAATGAATTTGTTACACATCGTTTTGACCATTAGAGACACTTAGACCACAAGATATAGAGGTGTATATAGGTGAAGAGGTAATAACTCCATTGACATCAATCAGGTGTCCCAATTGATAGACAACACGAATACTCTACACACAGTGTAGCAAACAAAATGTTCTACACATAAAGTCATATGGTTGGAAGGGTTTGATTCCATGTGAATGTTGAATAAGGCTCCAATCAACTTCTTCTTAGTGCAGTGTTTGGGATCTGCCACTGATACAGACTTTACTCCTGAAATCAGACCATTTCCATCTGAAGAGATAAACAAAAAATAAGTCGGTGACATAAGAAGCTCAAAACAAACGTCGATACATTGTTTTAACATTGGACTAATGTATATATTTATATGCTATATATATATATATAGAATATAAGTATATATATGTAATGGTAGCAAAATTCAGCCTGGCAAGTGAGAAGATCCGGTTTGATTCCCAGCGGAGCAAGTACTTTTTGTTGAATTCAATATTTATTGAAAAAGATATATATATATATATATATATATATATATATATATATATATATATATATATATATAATAACATAATGTGCTACTTCAATCAAAATCCACACCAGTTGGATTAAATTTGAGATACAGTTAATTTAAATTTATTATTCAAACATTTTATTTATCTCTGCAGTATAGGAAAGGATTACATGTTTAATTTACTTGTTTTCGATAGCATCACTTTTTTGTTGTTTGCCAAGTTTTTATAACCATCATAGTCTTATATTTGGTTATATATTAATTTTATACATGCTTTTGATAATTTGTTTACTGAAAGTGTAACGAAATATTAAGCATTTCAAGTTGAAGAAAACGTGTTTTGTTTCATTTTATACATATATATATATATATAAATAAGTTAGATAGTAAATATGGGGTTCCTGGGCGCACTTTCGGAGCCGACCCGAAAAAGCAATGTAAAAATATAGTTCAATGTACCATAATAGGGAAGCTGAGAAATAACACATCAAATCTCAATGAAAAATTAACCGAATCTACAGTCGTTTTCGTCTCCAAAAGCGATCGCTTTCATTACTATCTACTCTGTGGAATGAAAAATTAACCGAATCTGAGCTTCTACTTTCTTAAGCTGTGCTTTGGTAAATGTAGTCAAATCTGCTAACGAATAAAGGATTTATCTTTAATACGAATTTTTAATCAATTTAAAAACATTTTTACTAAAACACATACAGTACTTTATATAAAAAACTTTTTCTACTAAATAAACAACATTGAACTCACCAAGCTCTCTTACAGTTCTATAAGCATTTCAAAAACTTACAAAGAAAGAACAAATTTTAAAACGAGTTCAACGAAATAACCAAAACATTTTAAAGAACAGTTTATACTTTTCCTTAAATGATACAGGAATTCAAAGAACTTGTAAAGTCTTTTGCAGAAAAAAACGTCTAATGGGAGTTTTTTAACTATCGGCAAAAAAACTAAAAAAGTAAGGGATTACATATTTAATATAATTACGAAAGATATTGAAAAAGAAAGTAAAAAATAAACAAACAGAGAGTTTTACAATCGTTTTATTTATGACATTTTTCCCATATTATACGTTATTTCAAGATAATCAAGACCTTAAATTGATGAATTTCTTAGGAATTTTTTGTGAGTATCAAGATTTATCAACACAATTCATTAAAGAGCATTATAAGAATTTTTCTATATAGAATATAGCCACATTTTTGTGTGAAACATCAAAAGGTATTACTGTAAGATAATATTCCATGTGATTTCCTATGAAGAAAGAACACCAACAATGGTTATAAAAACCAGTACTAGGAAAATGGGGAGGGAGCTGCAAGATGTTTAGATGTTGAAGAACTTTATTCTACAAAGTTAATTTATTATAAATTTCTTTATCTTTCAATAGTCCATTCATTTCCAGTAACCATCCAAGTGTAATTTTTCATTTTTTGTTTAATTCTTTAATCTTTTTCTCAATCCAAAACAGTCAAAAATCTGTTCGGCAAGTGTACAGTTTACAACCTTCCAACTCGGCAATTATTGTAAACCCGAATTTATCTTTCATTTTCTCCAAATTTCAAAGAATCCTAAGTTTCTTCTCGTTCTTTCCAATTCAATTTAACTTCTTATACTCTTTAAAACTTACATACACCAATGATCATTTTAACTCTTTCAAGAACTCCATTTAAAATAGAAAAAATTTAAAGACGGAAAAAATGAAATTTGCTAAAAACAATCACTCGAGAAGTCGGCGAGAATGTGAGTAAAAACCGCAATTCTTATTTCACGAGGTTCTTCGTTTTAATTTCTCCAAATGTACTAAAAGATCATCAAAGATTTTCAGGCTTAAAATCGTAATCAAATTGCAACATCCAGATAATGAAAAAATGACAGGTAATATCTTTTCATAATAAACGTGTGGTATCGATACCTTTACAAACGAAATGCCATGTGAATATGATAAAAAAAATTTTACACACATGGTTACCTAGTTAAGCCAAAACATTTACAAACAATAATAATCATAATTCGAGAGTTTAACATTTCAATCGTGTAAATTAGATATTCTAATAAAATCAGTCGAGATTCTGCCATATTTGTAGTAAAATGATTTCCGTTGTAAATAAAATATTCAAAGATTCTTTCATTTGTATATACAGATTGATAGAATTTGGTTCGTCATCAATGAACAAAATCTCTAATTCAGGATTAATTTATTTTTATTATGTTTTAAATCGGTTTGGAATTTCTCGTTTCTGAGCTCTGATAACGTAATAAGAGTGCCATTCCCACATGTGATTCTTCTTAATTAACACAACAACATGGTGTTTTTTATTTTCTTATCATAATCTTTACATACCATATCTTATCTTCATTAATTCCATTCGCAATTTCTTGATTTCTCATATTTTTCAATGATTTCATTTGACCTGAAATTTTTGTAACTGTTTTATTTCATCTATTAACTGCTTATTTTCGTTTTCAAGTTTGTACACACCAAATTTAAACGAATACTTGGCAAAACTTTCCTTCTAAAACCCAATCATGAAACATTTCTGCTATCTTCGTTTTAGATTTCAGTATTAAAGAATATATGCCCGGTTTTCATTAATGAAAATAGTGGTTTTTTTTGAAAGATTTGAAGGTAGAGAACGATTCGTTCCCCCCCTTCTGAATCTATGTTATCGTAGTTATTTTTTAAATTTGTCTTTAACGTGATCTTCTCTAATTGCCTTTTCATTCATACAGTATTTTTAAATTCCAATATTTCTGCAATAATCTATTGCACTAAACCAAAATTCGCATATATTTTTCGTCAACAAATGTTAAGAATTTTCATTTATTATTGAATTTGAGTAGGATTCACAACCTGACTCCAATTAGATAGAAAAGAAATTTAACTAGTACGTTTTAATTTCGAGAATAAAAGAGCCAGATTTCATTAACGAAAATAGTGGTCCAGTATGAAGATTTTGAAAGGAGTACTATGGCATAGACTCTTGTAATTTATATATTTAAAGGCTAATTTCCCGTCATTATCATTATTATTTAAAGATAAGCTTGTCTAGCTATTTTTCATAATGGGTAAGAAAGAGGGGTTGCTATGCTACTTTTCACTTGCCCTAAACAATTGCCTTTTTTTTCTAAAAATTCTTAAGAAAACACTTAAATTTATGCAAGTTTATTGTTTAAAATTGTGTATTTTGGCCACAATTTTAGGTAAAAAAAATTTCAGCTGAACTTTAAATTTTAATTATATTTTGCTTAATTTTAAAAGACATATAAGACAAATACTTACAAAATTTTAAAAATCCTAGTTAAAAATTTTGCTATAATTAAATGACAGTCTGAAAATAAAATCCACAGTCACGCAGACAACAATTCGTTATTCCTATAACAGAACTCTTATGGAAATAAGAAAAAACCTACTAACGAACGCTTCGGATTATGGCTTTTAAACGAGAATTAATACATAACGACAATCTGATTCCGAACATTGGAAGACTTAAACTACGTAGAAAACGAAGAAAGAATGGGGAAATTAAAAAAGAATTACAGAACTCATTTTGCGATAAAAATTATGGTTTTTAAAATAACAGATTCTACTACAGAATCTGGAAGGAAACGCTGTTGAAAAAAGACGTTTGTGGCTCCTATAACAGTTATTTGAGGAGTATAATTATCTAGATTTTCCACTAGCAAAACACGGCGTAAAAGCGAAATTACCGCAATTCCTAGATCCTAATACAATAACAATAAAAGGAGTATAAACAGATTATAAGACAAGATTTTAAAAAGGATCGCGAAAAAAAGTATAAAAAAACCAGTAGCAGTTTCCGTACAAAATAGAGTTTTAGCGTGACGTAAAATTATTAACATTATTGGAAGAACTACCATACATCTTAGAGCAATTAGCTGTAGAACACCTATTATTTGCTAGATTTGGACATAACACAAGACTTTGCCGGTTAACTTTAACAAAGAAGAAATGGACAGAGTACTTGACAACAAATAACAATTTTTGCAGACAGAAAGGTACGATAAAAAATAACATGTTAAGATCATTGTAGATAACCGATAAAACCGTTGGAAAGGACTGTTTACACCTGGATCAATTCTAACTCCAGGGACAAAATCTACAATAAGTTCGTGTGCCAAATGACCAGCCCAGGAATTAACAAAATTTAAGGTAACAACGTCAGCTAAACTTCGTAAACTGTCCAGACAAAACGGTTTAAAAGTAGACGTTCTCTAGCGAGTTCGCAAAAAAAACAACGGAATTATCAAGATTAGAAGCAAACAATTTACAATTATGTAGACGAAAATTTCCAAAAATGATAGAGAATTTGATCCACTGGACGACTGTATAAGTTTTATTAAAACAAAGCAGGAAGTATTTTAAAAACGCTCCGTTCTATTCGGTATCCTCTAGCAAAAATGTGGAGAAAAATAATGACGGGACAGTTTAAAAAACAGTTGCTGTCTCGTTTTTAAACGACCTTTTAAACAGTTTGTTTACTGGGGGAACATAAACACTAAAAAATTGACAGGAATACAGGTGAGAAAACTGCCAGTAGATAATACAGAAAAACAGGAGGAAAAATGCGGTATGCCTACGCTATATCCGCCGGTTCAGTTTTAATCCTTTTTTACCGGTTAATTTGGTCTAATGTTTAAAGAAGATAAAAACGACAAAAAATCTGGGTAAAAAATTAAACAAAGTAGTGCTATTTATTAAAAGCGGGAAAAAGCATATTTTTTCTAAGTCTAAATACACTTGTTTTACTACGGTTCCGAATAAGAGGGTGTTAAGTCTAGAAGAATTAGGGCTGATAAAGAACGACAAACGTCGAGCCTTTATATCCTGTCCCGAAAAAGAACTTAATATTACCAATATAATTACTTCCAAATTCCCTCGAGAAAATTGACCCTTTAAACGTCGATGTTTTTAAAAAGTACAATTAAAAAAAAGGGAACAAGAATTAAAAGAACTTGACATGGAATACGCAAGAAAAAGAATATACCTAGGAGAAACTGATTAAAAGAACATAGAAAAAATATAAAACACTGTATAGAAAAAGATAAAAAATTTATGTAACCGAAATAGAGAATAGTTTGATCGGGGTTACTTTTCGGTGCGAAAACAATGGGAGTGATTTCTCCCCTCGACTAAAGGAAACTATAAAATTTCCGGCATTTGTGGTCATATTATATAATAAAGCATAAGATTTAGCTTATGTTGAGCGATTTTAGCAGAAAACGATGGCTATAAAGCTGTTTATTTTATTAAAGGACCTGTTTTAAAAAATAAGTTATATCGAATTGAAGACAATAATAAAGAATAAATTTAACGAAAGAAGGGTTTATTTTAGATCTTCCGTACAACGGTTTAAATATTGGTCTACTATCCGATTAATAAACCAATTATAGAGATTAAAAACAGACGGTTTAACTTCTTTTAAAACGGTCATAACTTTTCCTAAAATAAATTGTTTACATCTAAACGCTTATAGATATTTTTTACAAATAAGGACGATATTAATTTACAAAGAAGAAGACAGAAATTTGCGCTAAAAAATCTTAGAATGGACAAGATAATTGGAGATATTAAGGTAAAAAATTGTAAAAAGATTATGAAGATTTACAAGAAGGATATAGAACTACACAAATAACTAGCTTTATCTACCAATAATTTATAGAATAAAACGAAAGATATATTCTTAAAATTCGAAAATGTAGAATGATTGTTACATTTCTAATTACTGGCTAGAAAAAGAAGTAAAAGATAAGGAATACTTGATTCTAAAATTACAAGTTAAAAATAAAATTAGATTGTAGTTAAATAACACTCCCACAGCCAGTCATAAAGAAAAGGTTTTTGAGTATATTTGTTGGGATAAAATTAGTCCAACATGTTGAAAAAGAAGTAGTATAAGACGTGTTGTAGAATTTTAAATGTTGTATCTATTAATCCACTTACCATGACTTAGAACTTCTTAAATCTGTATTATTATAGAGTCTTCCTCCAGAAATATTTTTTTTGTAAATCGTTTAGAATCTACATCAAATTGTGCTCGTTAATCAACATTTTTTTTAATAATCTTCTAATAATTTTATCTTCGTCTTCTGTATCTAATGATAAAAGAATCTGATTCCTGTAGTTGTTAAAAAATATTTTACAGAGCATTTTACTATTTTTTAAAAGACTGTTATTTCTTTTTCAACGATTGTTCTAGGCTATATATTTTTTCATCTAGAAAATTGGTCTATAAACTTGCTCTTAACTTGAAAAATTCTTAAAATATCTGTCTCAGGCTATTTTGTAATTAATCGCGCACTAAAATTTTATTATTTCTTTCTTCTTCGATTTTTATCTTTTTCGCTATTGTTTAAATAATGTTAGTGCATCTATCCATTTATTAAGAATAAAAATGTTTGGAACGTGGAACGTGAACGGAGGGAAACCGTAGAACGCTAGTCGGAAGCGTAGAACGCGGAAACGTGAACGTGAAGGTATGAACGTGAACGTGGATAACGTATTTAGAACGTGGAACCTAAACCTTTACATGTAAATTAATCACGTTTAAATTAAACGTAAAACACAAAATTTACGTTCATGTTTACGTTCTAACGTTCCACGTTCTACGTATCCACGTTCACGTTTTCTAACGTTCACGTTCCCACGTTTTCGTCGCGTTTCTTAACGTTCCGCGTTCTACGTTCCACGTTCACGTTCCAACGTTCCAAATTTTTTTCAGTTACTAAAATGGATAGAGCTACTAACATTATTACAAAGCGAAAAAAGATAAAAATCGAAGACAGAAAGAAAATGTAATAAAATTTTAGAATTAATCACAAAATGCCGAGACAGATTTTAAGAATTTAAGAGACCCCAAAAGTTTATACAATTTTTCTAGATGAAAAAATATAAGCCAGAACTCGGTAGAAATACAGTTTTAAATAATAGTAAAAAGCTCTGTAAATATTTTTTAAACAATACAGAATCAGATTCTTTTACATTAGATACATGAAGACGAAGATAAAATATTAGAGATTATTAAAAAAGTTGTTAAACAGCCCACAATTGAGGTGTAGATTTCTCTAACGATTTACAAAATATTTCTGGAGGAAGAACTCTATAAATACAGAATTTTAGAAGTGTTCTAAGTATGGTAGTAGGATTAAGACAACATTTAAAATTCAAAACACGTCTTTTCTATTCTTTTTAACATTGTTGGACTAATTTTACCCAACAAATACAAAACCGTTTCGTTTATGCTTGGCTTCGGAGTGGTTTTAACTACATCTAATTTTAATTTTTTAACTTGTAATTTATGATCAATTATTCCTATCTTTTACTTCTTTTTCTAGCCAGTAATTAGAAATGTAACAATCTGTCTTCATATTTCGAATTTTAAGATATATCTTTCGGTTTTTCTATAAATTATTGTAGATAAAGGCAGTTATTTGTTAGTTCTAATCCTTCTTGTAAATTCTTCTAATCTTTTACAATTATTTTACCTTATATAATCTCCAATTATCTTGTCCATTCTAAGATTTTTAGCGCCAATTTCTGTCTTCTTCCTTTGTAAATTAATATCGTCCTTATTTGTTAAAATATATCTGAAAGGCGTATCGTAGTGTAACAATTTTAGGAAAAGTATGACAGTATAAACAGAAGTTAAACGTCCCTGATTTTTATCTCTATAATTGGTTTATTAATCGCGATGAGTAGACAATATCTTAAACCGTTGTACGGGATCAAAATTAAACCCTTCCTTTCTCGTTAAATTTTTCTTTATTATTGTTCAATTCGTATAAACCTTATTTTCTAAAAGGTCCTTTAATAACAATTAAACCAGCTTTATAGCCATCTTTTTTCTGCTAAAACGCCAACATTCAGCTAAATCTTGCTTTATTATTGACCACAAGATGCTCGAAATTTTATATGTTTCCTTTAGTCGATAAATCCACTCACATTGTTTTTTCGATATAAGTAACCGATCAAACTATTCCTCCTTTTTTATTTCGTTTAATTGTTTTTTATACTTTTTCTATATCAAAAAGCTTTTTATATGGTTTTCTTGTTCTTTTCTAACAGTTTTCTCTAGAGGGTATATTCTTTTTTCTTGTTTCCAGGTCAAGTTCGTCTTTAATTCTTGTTCCCTTTTTTTAATACTTTTTAAAAACAACGACGTTTAAAGGGTCAATTTCTCTCGAGGGAATTTGAGAAGTAATTTATTGGTAAATATTAAGGTCTGTTTTCGACAGATATAATGGCCGACGTTTGTTCGTCTTTATCAGCCCTAATTCTTCTAGATTAACCTCTTTCGGAACCGTAGAAAACAAGGTATTAGGACTTAGAAAAATATGTTTATTCGCCGCTTTTAAATAGCACTTTTGTTTAATTTTTTACCAGATTTTTGTCGATTTTATCTTCTTTAACATAGACCAAATTAACCGGGTAAAAGATTAAAACTGACACTGCGGATAATAGCGTAGGCAACCATTTTCCTCCTGTTTTCTCTGTATTTTTCTGGCAGTTTTTACCTGTATTCCTGTCAATTTTTTAGTGTTTATGTTCCCCTCAGTAAACAAACTGTAAAAGGTCGTTAAAAAACGAGACAGCAACTGTTTTTTAAACTGTCCGTTATTTTTTCTCCACATTTTTGCTAGAGATACCTGAATAGAACGGAGCGTTTTTTAAAATACTTCCTGCTTTGTTTTAATAAACTCCTCATACAGTCCCGTCCAGTGGATACAAATTCTCTATCATTTTGGATACATTTTCGTCCTACAAAATTGTAAATTGTTGCTTCTATAGATCTTGTAATTCCGTTGTTTTTTTGCTAAACTCGCTATGGAGAAAACGTCTCATTGTAACCTTTTGTACTGGGACCAGTTTACGAAAGTTAATACTACGTTGTTACCTAAAATTTTGTTTAATTCCTGGGCTGGTCATTTGGCACCACGCAACTTATTGTAGATTATTGACCCTGGAGTTAGAATTTATCCAGGTTAAACAGTCCTTTCCGAACGGTTTTATCGTTATGCTACAATGATCTTACAGTTATTTTTAACGTCTTTCTGTCTGCAAAAATAGTAATTTGTTTGGTCAAGTACATCTGTCCATTTCTTCTTTTGTTAAAGATACCGGCAAAGTCTTGTGTTTTATGTCCCAAAATCTAGCAAATAATAGTGTTCTACAGCTAATTGCTCTAAAGATTTCTGGTAGTTCTTCCAATAATGTTAATAATCTTTGACGTCAGCGCTAAACTCTAGTTTGTAGCCAAGGAACAGCTACTGGGTTTTTTTATACTGTTTTCGCGATCTTTTTAAAATCTTGTCGTTTATAATCTGTTTTAACTCCCTTTTATTGTTATTGTATTATAGAAGTCTAGTAAATTGCGGTAATTTCGCTTTTACGCCGTGTTTTGCTAGTGGAAGAATCTAGAAAATTTACTCCTCAAATAACTGTTATTAAAGGAGCCACAAACGTCCTTTTTTCACAACAGCTTTCCTACCAGATCTGTTAGATCTGTTATTTTAAAAACCATAATATTATTCGCAAAATGGTATCTGTAAATTTCTTTTAAATTTCCCCATTCTTTCTTCGTTTTCTACTGTAGTTTAAGTCCTCCAATGTTCGTAATCAGATTGTCGGTTATGTAAATTCTCGTTTAAAAGAAGCATAATTCCGAAGAAGGAACGTTTCGTTAGGTAGGGTTTTTTTCTTATTTCCATAAGAGGTTTCTGTATATAGAATACGTATTGTTGTCAGCGTGGATGTTTATTTTCAGCTCGTCATTTATATAGCAAAATTTTTAACTAGGATTTTTAAAATTTGTAAAGTATTTGTCTTAAAATGTCTTAAAAATTAAGCAAAATATATAAAAATTTAAAGTCAAGCTGAAATTTTTTTTTACCTAAAATTGATGGTCCAAAATACACTAATTTTAAACAAAAACTTGCTAAATTTTAAGTGTGGGTTTTTTTCTTAAGAACTTTTTAGAAAAAAAAGGCAATTTTTTAGGTCAGCTGAAAAGTAGCATAGCAAAACCCCCTCTTTTCTTACCTATTTGAATATCCACTAAACTGCGCAGTTTTTGCATAAGACCATACCCATAAAAGTTGTTTGGCATCGAGATAGGAGTAAATAGTTTTCGGGCTTTGTCCTTATCAAAATCTTTTAAATATTTGATTAATTTTTGCTTTCACATATTCGGTTTTAATACACTGAGAAATGCCCCCGCGAATGACCTTTTATTCCAATCAAATGCAAATTACATAATTTATTAATATTATCGTTAATTAGCTGAAGCTCAATTTTCGTTAATGTTTAACATTGCGTTCCCCATGCGATGAACTGGGAGCTGTTAGATAAGTGTGCCGGATCGAGTTTATAACAATTAAGGCAAATGTTTTTCCTGAAATTTTTCGGGAAAAAAAAATCATATCAGCAAGCTATAAAACATCTTGGATGTTATAAGAGATCACGGAGTAATTTCCCTAGATTTTTCTCTTTTAATTTGTTCCAAACATTTAAGTAGTGTTGAAAATCATTTCTTCAGATGATGCTCGACTCGTCCTGTACATATAAAGTGAATAAGATAATCTTGAATTCACAATTCTGTCTGTGTAATCAAGTTTTTTCAATACTGTCGATATAATCCATAGGGAAATATTCCTTTTCCAGATATGAATTTTTACAAAATCTCGTCGTCTGTCCCATTTGGCAGTTCTTTCTATTATCTCATTCAGTCCATCTTGTATAGAAAATTGATTTGTAAGTTTGTGAAGTCTCTTGCTCTCTCTTAAGATATCTTTATGCTGAACCTTTATTCTATAGACGAGGGCCCAATGAATCTGAACGTGGGTCTACAAACGAAAACTTGATGAATTTTCTTGGCTTATCACCTTCGTATTCATATGACCATATCCAGAATTTACAGAATAATTATATATATTTTTCATCCGGTGTTTGCTACTCAAATCCAACATTTCCATATTGTTTTAGCCAATTCATTATTATGTACAAATGGAGTATCGTAAATTTGACATATTGTGGCAGAAAACGGGAATATTCTGAGGAAATATCAAATTTTAAGATTGCAACATGCATGAGCTGCTGAGCTGCGCCCTCGAAACTTGCCGGTTAAATGACAATGATCTCTCACTTTATTATAAACTCTTATCTTTCCAACTATCAGGAGTAATAACACATTACTGAATTGACCCGAACATCATAAGTCAGACTCATTCACAGATATGACAAAAACGTTTGATAATTTTGATACGAAATTTCTTCTTCTTCTGGTCAATTTCAATATGGTTTCATGTTCCTAGAATTATATTTTTTTTCCGCTATGTATTTCGATAAATGTATTTGAGTTCTTTGTCAAACAATTTTGTCGGGACGTTTTTCAAATCTTCTTCATTTTTGTGCACGATAACATATCGGTTTGTACATTGCGATTGGATCACATTCGACACTAAATATTAGAGTAAAACCATAAGGGTAAAAAAAATGTGCCCTCTGGAATCTTGGTTGTAGTCGATCTTTTGGTGGAATTGTTCTGTGCCTATGATTGGAATTTTTCCTTCTAATATGGCTCTCTGAAGTGGCCAAATAAATTACGTACGGATGGTTTAAATTTCTTTTGATTATTAGTAAATTTAGTTGTTTGACCTGGAAATTGGCATAAGTTGGCATTACAAAACTTCATGGATTTTTACAAACTTTCTAGAGTGATCTGTTAAATCTCCAGATTTGTAGTAAAATGGGCTTAAACATCTTCTACACAAAAATTTTCTTTCCTTTATGTTTAGACAATTGCGAAGAAAACAAGCTTATTTAAATCGGTTATCAAAAAAACAATAACAAAAATGGGGGAGATTTATCTCATCTTGTTTAACATACAATAAATCAATGTTTGTTTTCAGCGTCATATTTTTCAGAAATTTGTAAAGCGGAAACAATGTTAATATTTTCATCAAAACTTGTAGACATTGGATAGACATTGTTTGGATACTTATAACTTGGAATTGTAGCTTCGTTTTTTTCAAATATTTGTATATCTTTCAGAGACCATTGGGATACTCAAAAACCTGAAAATATTATTGATCATTCACTCAAATTTGTTCGTATTTTATTTGCCTTTACGACCCGTTCACAGTCTCTTTCTGGATTTTTTTTCAATAGCACACATCTTATTGGAGTAAAATAAAAGCAAAACATCATCTCTATTTTTTTAATATTTATACAAGCTTTTTTATCTTTGATATTCTTTTGGTAACAGAACTCGATGTGATGAATCCCTGCATATCCATCCATTTTCGTGTTTGTTTAAGGCTCAAAACTAGTTTTGTTTTACAACTTTTTTAAAATGTCCCATCCGGACATCTCCCTTTATTTTGGATTATTCGGATTTGTTCTCGATGTGTTAAATTTATTAAATTGCTTAGTAAATAAAGTCGTTTACGTCAAAGATTTTCGTCCTGCTTTGATAGTAAACATAAAACAATTAGACATGGTTTGGCGGTTCACCCATTCACTAAAGTTTCGTTTCGTATCTCCAACATTCCAAAGAGAGATAGCCCCTTCATATTTTTAACATTTATCTTTGAAATTTCTCGATTAAACTTTTAATTTCCTGACCGCATGATATTGAAAGATATTTGTAAATTGGGACATGGAAATTTGTCGTTCAATGTTTGTTAAAATTGTATTGACTTTGAAAAGAACCGTGTATTCGAGGATAAAACTTCTACATCAATGATATTTTCGGGATTTTATACTTTAAGAGTTTATATCAATTTCTATCGATCATTTCATGAGCTTGGGTGTTTTATTCGTTTCAGTACCGATAGCTCAACTTTTCAAGCTATTGAATTGAAGTTTTTTCCATCCATTAAAATAGGGTACGAGATTTTTCTTTTTCAACTTTGAAATTTCTCTTTATATTCACGTTAATTTCTCAATATTTAAAACCATGGTTTATTCGTGAATCTGCAATTCTTATTTTCTCTAGCCCACTTGTCCTTAAATAATTTAGTTCATTATTGTAAATTTGCTTGTTTTTTTTCGTGACTTTTTAGAATTTATAGATGTGCGATCATAGTTTTTTTTCTTAAAATTTTTTTTTGCAGAACGGTAACATGATATTATTTATCGCGCCTCCATTTAGAATAAGCAAAAATTTATTTTAAACTAAATGGTGGCTTGTAAACCAACGATTGAGCGCCTCTCAACGGCGTGATATCACTAACGGATATGGACGCAGGACGAAGACGATTAATCGTGGATGGTCGGTCTGTAGTAGCAGCACCTCGACTTGTCATTGAAGATTTTTTTCCTTTATTGTCGTAGCAGATTATGACAACATTTTTACAAAAGCAACAGGCTTAAGAATAGTAAGAAGCTAACAGCTGTAGATTTGGTTAATTTTTCATTACCACACCAGAGTAAGATAGTAATGTACCGATCCGCTTTTGGAGGACGAACGGAACTGTAGATTACAGGTTAAATTTTTCATTTGAGATTTGCTGATGTTATTTCTTCAGCTGTCCTTTTATGGTACATTGAATCAGTATTTTACATTGCATTTTTATCGGTCGGTCCGAAAGGTGCGCCAGGAACCCCCCATATTACTATCATACTATATATACTATTATATATATTAATATATATATATTATAATATATATATAGGGCTATAGGCCTATAATATAATATATGAGGAATATAAGTTTTTACGAAGGGGCAGTGACATTACACTCCAGAATCTATGTCGTACCAGCCTTAAAGGACTGGTACTGGAAACATACGATTGGCACTTTTCACTTCAGTCACAGTAATTGAGAAATACATAGGCTAATTTAATGCTTCTAGAGCTGTATTGAAAATATATATTGAATTTTCTTCGCACAAGACTGGATTGGTAAATTATATCCAGCATTTTTGCCAAACTCTATTAGTTCAGGCCTCGAAGGTGGTATTTGGAAATACTCCAAGCTTTGGCCCCAGGAACTCTTTCTCCCATCTACCCAGGTATTCATGTCTGTATTGAAAATAAACCCCAAACATTACCATCAAATCCTATGTTGCTCGGGCCCAATATGCCAAAATTGTACCTAACCTATTATCATTACATAAAAAAATATTTAATGATATAATATATCTGAATTTTCTCAGATATCACACAGTAATTAAAGAATATGAAAACCCTCAATAAAGAATAATATAAACTTTTTCAACTAAGATAAAGTTAATACTTTTCAAAATGTTTTACTTGTCCCAGTCGGTCGTTTTAACAATAAAATATTTTATTGTAAACAAGAAAAATCCATGCTGTCCTGCTGTAAGAAAGTTTTATTTATTAGTTTCAAAAGTATTCCTGTTTAGTACAAATAAACAGTACTTTTTAAGTATTAAAAAAATATCGATAATCATTGAAATTGAGACTTAAGCTTTTTCAAATCTTCTTATGTACCCACTATTTAATTAAAATTTTACCTATAACTTATTTTTAGTCTGTTAGGAAAAATACGCACGGGATAAGGGATGTATTTATAACATGAATGTAGATGGTTAGATCAAGAAATGCCAGTGAACAATGCCTTAATAAATTGGCATTGGAATATCATCAATAAACCCAAATCACAAAATTCGTACATTAAAGTATGATAAAATTTTTTTTCTTAATTCCCAGACTCAGACCATAGTTGTAACTGAGAAACAGTTTGAAAACATCATGGCCATTTTTTACCCTGGGATCCAGGTTATAGTGCGGATTGTGCACTTATTGATTTTAACTGGCCACGCTGATTTTTACCAAAATCAAGTTCATTCCTATGATTGAGGAAATCACTAAGTTGAGCTTCTGCACCATGAAAGATCAAATCAGGATGGCCCCATTGTAGGTCTATGAATGCATTTATTTTATTGAATCATGAACCGTAATAATATTTTGAACAGTTAAAAAATGCCAGTGTTAAATTATTAGTGTGTTATCTTATTATCAAGAGTTTACTCATTGTTTATTACCATTTTTTTGTATTTCCCTTTTTTAATTTTAAGATCTAACTTAATAAAAGAAGGTTAAAAATATATACCACGAATAGTTTTATTTATGTCTGCCATAGTAATATCTGACATACCATTTTTCATTAATGTAGATCCATTTTCTTGAAACAAAATTATGTATACACTATGTTTTGTTTGGTTTCAACACAGTGACAAATAAACTATGTCACTCTTTTGCCTTTTGCATTTCAATTGTCCCTGGTACAGAGTAGTAGATGCTGATCAGGCAAAGGAAGTCCTGTGACGATTAATCTTAAACAAAATTAAAGAGTATGGGGGAATGGTATAGCTGTTAAGGGCAGGAAGAACGAAGTACTTATTTTTAATTAATTGAAGGGACAGAATGAGAATTGCTTTCAAAAATAAATACATCACACCCATCATATTTTAAGTTAATATCATATTTCATTGTTTTGCAGTATAACACAAGTCAATGCGTCCATCACACAGTAAACACACTTGTGTCTTGTTTATTAACTGTTAAATGCCATGATCTCTACAGAGCTTATTATTATACTTTCATACATAGTCACAAAGCATACAACATGTGGTTGTATCTCATGGGTGGAATTAGTCTTTTTCTTATTAAAAGATGTGTTGTTATTTCACCTGTGTTTGTTCAACTGTATGGAACCTTTCATGAGATTTTTTTAATTTATCAAAACAAATACAAGAGAAAATATCTAGCATATCTATACTCGTGATGTATCAATTTTCAGTTCTTTCAATCACAGTTGATTAGTTCGCATCATTCATCATGTTTAGTGTCAGTATGGGATTTACTTCAACTTAATGAAGATGTTTTCATTCTTCATTAATGAAGCAAGTGGTTTTGGCTTGGAGGAAAAATCGTTTTTGAGCCTCTTATATTTGACACATATTTTAAAAAAAGGGCTTATTTAAGACTTCACAAAAACTTGCAACTACTTTACATTGGAGGTAGGACAAGTTACTCTGGCTACTTCACTGTGAACGAGGCATGTGAAAGTAATTTATTCTTTTGGTTCTTCAAGGCATGAGAAAAAACTGGCAGACAACTCCTATGTTACTTTGGCTGAAACGGTGGGCCAGGCTCCACGTCCATGTTTGGACTGTTTTGAAGAACAGATCGGGCCTTGGAACCACTTGAAAACTGGCTTTGAGCCCAACAAATACGCTTGGACCCAGTACTTCAACGTGATCTTCTTCGATCAACCTGTAGGAACAGGTTATAGCTTCACTAACAAAGGATGCTACGCTGAAAACATGACTGTGGTAAGAAACGACATGTACTCAGCACTTGTTCAATTCTTTACAATGTTTCCTGATTTGAAAAACAACTCATTTTTTATGACGGAGAATCATACGCTGGTATGTACATACCGGCTATTGCACATGAAATCGACATTCAAAATCCAACTGCTTTAGTAAAAATCAACTTGACTGGAATTATAATGGGAAATCCCTGAAATTGACATGCGGTGCATTTACACTGCTAATTACTTATACGAATTGGGTATAATCGACAGTAAAACACGTGATGGGATTAAAAGTAAAATTTGACGAATTCATTAAGGCTTTAGATGCTAAAAACTATACACGAGCTTATGAACTGGAAAGTCAAGCATTTGGCAATGACCAAATGAGAGAGGCCGGTCTTCCAAGTGACTACAATATCAAAATTTACGACAAAGAGCGTAAGGATGAATTTCAGTTCTACATAAGAAATTACAAGATAAGGAGACAACTGCATGTCGGACGACCAATTCCTTTCACACTTAATAGCAAATACTGTCCTTGACAAATTACTGTTTTTATGCTTACAAGTCAGAAGCTAAAATGTTCATTGAGGAATTGTTGAAGACAAACAAGTACATTGTGGGTTTGTACGCCGGGCAGCTAGACGTGTTGTGTCTCTACAGCTCTATACCATGTGTGGTGGCAGGCCTGGACTGGCCGGGACAGCAGGTGTAACAAACAGGCTCCCAGACTGAGGTGGTATGTGGAGGGTAATTTGGCCCGTTTGGATCAAGATTGCTGGAAACCTGTGGGAGGTAGCAGTGCGTAAGAGTGGACATGACTTACCCACAGACTACGGAGAGGCTGCTCTAGACCTCATCACAGCTGCAACCGCAGATTCTCCTGGTTCACCACTGCTCACGTAACGACTTACAACTCAGCAGTAGATCATTCACTTGTTTACTGAATAATGCCTCACAAATAATTTATATGTAAGTAAAGATTTCACTTTAAACCATGCCTTTCAAACCACATTTTCCCAGATCTGGGTATGCCAATTTCAAATAAATATTTAAAAAATATTTATTTGGCCTTAAATTTATGCTAGAATTTTAATTGTTTAATTAAAGATGAATAAATATATTTTTAACATTTGTATAAAAGGTTTATTTTGTAATAAAACAATAAGTAACAAAACATCTGAAACAAACCTGAAATATTCCAAGAACGTTTCTCATGGCAAGAAGAATTTTTGACATATTTTGTAACACTCCATTTTAAAATTTTAACCAATTTCACTGTTTTCAGTTTATTATAAACCTGCTGGAAGTGTTCCAAAATATTTCTATTTGTCACACAATAGAGATTTAATAGGTTTAACAATCTGTTTTAGCTCATAGGTCTTAATATTTAATTACTAGCAGTTACCTAATGGTTTTCCACACAATTTTAAAATCAAAAGGCCAAATTACTTTTCTAGTGAAAGCATTGATGGAGGCCTAACGTATTCAATGGTTAAATAAACATATTAGCTGGTTCTATTTTTAACTTTTTTTTTAATGGAAATATATACATATGTCTCTAAAACCTAATTTGGTAAAAAAGTGTTAACTTCTGTGTGTTTTAAATTCTGTTAGTCAGTTGAGTCTGCCTTGTATCCAGATCAAGAAAGTATATACCAACAAAAACCAACTTTGATCTAAAAATGTCTACTTTTGGGTCCTTTAATTTACTTTTCAGTGTAAGATTTTAAATTGCCCTACTTAAAGCTTGTCTTTTTTCACAATGACAAAAATATATAAACTTAAGTACGACTGAAAAGTTTACTGTGGTCAAATAGAGTCAGTTTTGGAAGATTATATTCACTTCTGGTCTAATCTATTTGCCTAATTAAAGTACTTATATATATATATATATAATATATATATATATATATATAGTATATATATATATATATATATATATACAGGGTGTATATTATGTCTGGAAACACCCAAATATATCCTTTAATAATTTAAATATAAATTTGAAACCTCTTACAATCGTGATAGAGATTGGGCATCTACTTTTTGGAACAATGTTTTGTTATGTCACACCAACGGGGGACGTCCTGCCGAGGGTATCGTGAATATTCTTAATGGAAGCCTATACCTTGTGATACATAATTTTAAAGGTAATAGCTTACTGAATTGAATGCCACAAACCGCATCTCAAAGGAATTATTCTATCAGAAAATAGAGCATTTTTAGTATTGAAAATTTACTGATGTTCAACAATGTAATTTTAACATGGTTCTTGCCCACAAAATGTGTTACACTTACTAAATTTTTTAGCATTTTTTTAAATGTTCAATTAAAAATAAAATAAACAATTTATTTTTAAGCTGGTTTCATTAGTACAAATTTACCAGTTTTTATTACAATGAATAAAACTTATGAGTCACTTTCTCTGATTACTTATGAATCTGTACTTGGTGTTTTCCAGTCAGCAGGAAGGTTTAAAGAGACAAAGGTCACTAGCCTATGAGAAACATTATTGTGTTATTAATCATCTGGTCTACAGGTTTCAGTTTGTTGAGCATGGAGCTTTTCACTAGACAGGTCTAAGCTTGGGAATTACAAATGGACAAAGGTCATATCATTCCTGTCGAGTTAATCAGTGTCTCTGAAGCATTGCTGTCAACAAGTTATCTAATTACAGTAGTTCAGTTTTTTATTTGGCATTTTAATGGAATTGTCTGAAAGAGAACGAATTACTCTGTTGATGATGCGAGGATATGGCGATCGTCAAAAGATCTTATCGGGAAGTTTGTAATTTGTTTAATGACACTTTCCCAGAAAGGAATCCCATAAGTGTTTCAACAATATCAAAAACTATTGAGCGTTTTTGAAATGACAGGGAGTGTACGTAATCGGCCAAAGTCGGGTAGGATACAATCTGCAACAGATGAAGAACATGCACTAGATGTTTTGCAAACATTTATTGAAGACCCACATACATCGCTCAGAAAAGCTGCAACAGCAACATGATATGAGTGAGTAAGATTTTGAAAATTAATAAATACAAACCATTTAAAGTTTCATTTAGTCCAACAGTTAAGTGAGGATGATTACGACAGAAGAGTTGAGTTTTGTGAACTTGTGACTGCGCAAATTGATGACAATAGAGATTTTCTGACCAAACATACTATTTTCTGATGAGGCAACTTTTTTCCTAAATGGCAATGTTAACAGGCACAATTGCCATTACTGGGCTAGTGAAAACCCACATTGGATTACTGAGTCCCATTCACAGCAACCACAAAAAACTGAACGTATGGTGTGGAATTTTAGGTAACAAAATTGTTGGACCCTTTTTCATCAATGGAAATTTAAATGCCCGAACTTTACTACAATATGCTCCAAAATGAAATAATCCCAGCTATTCAAATTGCATCAGGAGAATACTTTGATAATGTATGGTTTCAGCAGGATGGTGCTCCACCCCATTATGGGAGACAGGTAAGAGAGTATTTGGATTTAAGGTTTCCCTCATAAATGGATTTGGCCGAAGAGGAGAAATCGAATGGCCTCCAAGATCTCCGGATTTTGTCACCAATCGATTATTTCCTATGGGTGTCATTTAAAATCCAATGTATTATAGTAAGAAAGAGCCCTTGCAAAATTTGGAAGACCTAAGAAACAGGATTATAGAGGAGATTGCTTTGATAACTGAAGAAAATGTTTAGGCAAAACTCTGTCGAATTCATTTTACACAAGGATTGGCTCATTGTCAGAACCGTTAGAAGGAACACAGTTCGAACAATCTTTGCTTTGACAACCAAATGCCATGGTAAAAGCGTTTTGTTTGTAAGACTGTTTCTAACTAGCATACATTATGTTTTATCTTGTTAATAAAGAAATCAGATAAACATTAAGTATTTCCATATATTGTACTGTTAAATAAAAAACTGGCAAATTTGTTGCTAAATAGAACCACGCTATAAGATAAAATTTTTTGGTTTTTAATTTAATTGAACATTTAAAAAATGCTTAAAAAATTAGTGTAACCACATTTTGTGGCCAAGAACCGATTTTTAAAATTACAATTGTTGAACCATCAGTTAAATTTTCAATACTAAAAATGCCGTCTATTTTTCTGTATAGAATAATTCCCTTGAAGATGCGGTTATGTGGCATTGTCAAATTCAGTAAGCTATTACCTTTAAAAAGATTAATGTATACGACAAGGTATAGGCTCTCCATTAAGAATATTCACGATACCCTCGGGCAGGACTTCCCGCCGTTGGTGTGACATAACAAAACATTGTTCCAAAAAGTAGATGCCCAATTCTCCTATCACGATTGTAAGAGGTTTCAAATGGTTATATTTCTAAAACTTATTTTTGAAAGGATATACTTTGGGTGTTTCCAGACATAATATACACCCTGTTATATATATTTATATATATATATATTAATATAGTATATATATTAGTATATTTATGCTTATCCTCAAAAATAGTAAAGTTATCCTAACTAACCTCAAAACTAGGTATTTTTTAATACATTGGCTTTGTAATAAAATGCGAGCGGTAGCTTGATTAGGTACGCAGGATATCTTATTTTTGAAAATAATCACGTTGATCTCATATTAATAAATATTATTTTTATTGGGTAAACATAACCTCCATGAATGGCATATATACTTAGTGAGCAGATAAAACAAATATAAAAATGAACATAATATTAATTTTAATCTTACCAAATTTAACATAAGTAACAAAATAATACACAGCTTCATCTTCGCACTCAGAGTCACTGGAATTCCACTGTTGCGTTTGCGGCGCCGCTCCATCAAAAACCTAATTCTGGCATAGTGTTCGAAGCAGATAGAGTAAGGCACTTAAGGGTGAGACTCCACAGATTACATTCCAGGGCAAAAGAAATTGGTTTTCTTTTTCAGAGTTTTTAATAACATTCACCCTATGTGCGACAGGTTTGTTGTTGGAGAGTTTTTCAATGCGAGTTCATGAGCAAGAACAAGAACATCGCCTGGTGGAACAAAAACTTTCGTCTGGTCTGACTGCACACAATTGCGAGGAGAACACTTTTTACTAAGAAATCAATGTATATGACTACATGGTTTGTCAGTGTTGTTTTTATACAAAATGTATGGCATTTGTAAATGAACATGTCGAAGGTAGTTTGGTTAAATATATTTTCTAGTACCTGTAGAAGCAATGTAACATAGATAAATAAAATTTATCATTTGTCATCTATTACCTTCCATTTACTGATTGTATTTTTTTTTTAAGAGAAGAGGGCTGTATTGCTTTCATTTCCACCTACTTCCTACTACACACTTGCACACTTTATCGGTCATGACGACCAGTTGTAAGGACAGTAAGACAGTTTTGTTTCTTGTTTATTTCTTAGAAACCAACCAAGGAAATTTCATTATTTTACAAAATTACCAAATTTCTTTTGGATTTATACTTTTTGACCATCTAGAACTTTTGGATAGGCCTTTGTGAATTTTTCATAAATAGTATGAGTTCAGAAATGTGTTTCTCTCCAGCAAGTTTTTCGGCTAAACGGACTTTTGTGTACCAGTTTGTCCTGTATACAGGTGGTATCTTTTGTTCTAACAAGTTTGTACTTACAACAAAAGGTAGAAGAAACAGACTTTTTGAGCCAAGGGATCAATTACCATCAGGGAGAAATTGTGAAACCCAGAATAAATTTTCTGAGTATAACACATAGACTCGATTCACTGTCACAAACTTCAAATTTTTGTCAAGCCGGAACAGCAGTGTCTTTTGTTGTAGGTACTGGATAATACATCCTACTGTTTTTCATTCCAATTAGACTATCAATCTATAAATATGTGTTTTCGGCGTAAAATGTGCATGAAATTTTTTATTTTACTTGTCATCAATATGGTCTTTACTTTGTTCCACGAGTCAAGTCCAAGATGTTTTACCAGTCGGTTTGGAGTTGAGTTGAGATGTAGTCATAGAATTAATAAGTTAAAAACCTCTCAAAGGTCATGGGTTTTTGATAAAAAAGAATGCACTGATAAAGAATATTATATCCCAAATAAACTTCAATGTAATATTGCTTGGTGTTGTTGCCCAATATTTATGAGAATTTTTTAATTATCCTTGGACTATCATATTCCACCCAATTATGAAGCTATACAATCTCTTCAATCTCCCTGATTCCCTGGTGTGTCACAAATGGTTTTTTTTCCTCCACAATAGTATTAGTTGGTGCAATGAGGCATATGTGTTTGTAAAGAATAGCAAAAAATTTAGTATAGAACTAGAGGTTCCAATGTGGATGGGTTTTGGAGTACCGGTACAAAGAATCCCTGACCAAAATTAATGGTTGTTTTTCTGGTTCAGGTGTGGAAACATAATATATATATATCTTATAAAACTAGAATTTATTGTTTATATTAAATATTATTATCAGTAGAAACTGAAGTAATGTTGGGGG
>NW_025784638.1:0-23452 GCF_021130785.1 Homalodisca vitripennis
TCGTTGGAAGAGGTGTGGTTGAGGCTTGTTTAGGTTCATAGCCTGTGGCCATGAATACTTTAACCGGTGACATGGGACAGACGTTAAACTAGATTTCACAGTGGAGTCACACGAATCAAGGCTTTGTTGTACTTGCAACTTTGTTTGTTCGATCATGTGAAGATAATCAAACTATTAATTTTTATCATAATAAAATATGTATAGTACGTTATGTTAAACCCAATGCTTTTTGTTATCAAATCTAAATCAGATGATTAGTTATTATTCGTGGGTTTAGAATAAAAGGGTTCTAACTGACATTTTTTCATAAAATGAGGTTTTGGTGTAATAAGGTTCTAACTGACAAACTGAATGTATTCTAAACATCTGTTTTGGTTTATGTCAGCTGATAATTTAATAATAAGCAAAATAAGATAGTTCTATCTGCTAAAGTCACTCTTTTACAATTGAAGAAGGTTCTAACTGCAACTTACAACCATATTGGTCCCAAAAACAAATAGTTTTAGTTCAATAAGGTTCCATTTGCAGATGGAACCATGTTATTTAAATGAATTATCTTTTTCAATGCAGTAAGGTTCTATCAGCTGATGTAAAAGCCTGATTCAATGTATTAAGGTTATTTTGCTTGCGGTTTTCCTAGAAACTGTAATATTATTTATTGGGATGTTTTATAACTAATATGAGTTCCATAAACGATAGTGAAATATTAGAGGCACTAGATGATAGTGAAGATCAGTGTGCTCCAAGAAATCAGAGTTTCACTTCTGACAGGTAAGAAATCTAACCTAAAATAACCCATACTGATGTTTTGCTCTAAACCATTAACATAGATAAAACAACATTAAAACTGGTAAATGGCTATATACCAGAATCCAAATTGAATGCTAAATTTGTGTATTTTATTCAAATAGCTATGATTTTATCAATCAAAATTTCTATTAAAGTCTATAGTGTTTTCATTTGGTTATAATTCCATTAGTTTTATTCATGTATGTTCTGAATTTTTTCTTTGATTTTAGCAATGCTGGTTCAGAGAGCAATCTTGATCAATGTGTAAACAACAACTATGTTCCTACAAAGGGTGATCCAATGAACAAGGAGATGACATCCAAGATGAACAAGTAGAAGAATATCCCACTGAATGTGTAAACATACTAGATCCAAGTAACTCAGAAATGTAAGTCGTGTTAATATAGGATTTCAATAATTTTCATGAAATTACACAAACAGTCCAAATTCAGTACAAATTAATTATTAACTCCTATTGAGATAACCAATAACTACCTAAATATAGATAGGCTATTTGTAAAGAATAAGTACGTATTTGCATTTTCATGTTCTACGCAATAACCTACCTACCTAGGTTGTATTTATAATCTACCTAATCTAATCTGTGTTCTTTATTCCAGTAATTATGGTGCACACAATAACCTTGAGCAATATATGGAGGACATCCATGAAGAAACCGCAGAGGATAACCATGACATCATAGAGGACAATCATGATGAAATCACAGACAACAACCATGATGAAACCACAAAGGATAATTACTATGACCAACTGGCTGAGGACAACCATGATCAACTCGCTGAGGACAGTCATGCACCAACTCGCTGAGGACAACCATGATAGGCAACTTTTTAGTGATGAAGGGAACATTTTTATAGTCATAACAGCAAATCAAAACTGTGACGAAGTGCAAGAAGACTTTTTAAATGTACTAGATGGAACTGTAGTTACAATTATTGAAGAAGATACACAAAGCATTAATGAAGGTGATTTTGTCACAGAACTTTCTTCTAATGAATCAGTACAAACTTTGGTATTTACTCCGGACAAGTCTCCTCACCCTACTCCTGAGGACGAACAAATTCAACAGACAATCACTGAAGGCACTCCAGATGATATTGACAGCTTGCCTGTCCAGAAGAAAGCCTAGGAAAAGATTACAAACTCCAGATAACTGGAAAATAAACCAAAGGAAAAGAAAACACCAGGCAGGGGAAGAATATATCAATCAAAAAGGTAAACTAATTCATAAGAAAGAAATTAAAACAAAAAAAGACTGCCTAAACAATTGCAAATTCTTTTGCAATAAGAAGATTACTTGCGATGAAAGACAGGCAGTATTTAAGGCTTTTTATACTTTAAAGACGCAAAATGAGAAGTACATGTTCTTAAAAAATCTTACTGAAAGATCGCTAACAGCCAGAAAACAAAATAAAGGTGTTGAAAACTCTGTATCAAGACGTCAGTTTTCTTTTCGATACTATTTTAATATTAACAATGAAAGAATCCAGGTTTGTAAAACCTTCTTTTTAAGCACTTTAAGCATTTCTCAGAAACCAATTTATAATGTCCATCTTAAGAAAGACCCTGAGACTGACCTACCAAAAATGACCAAAGAGGACATAACAAAAGTACTGTGATTCCTGCTTACGCTAAAAATGATGTCAGGATACATATAAAATCCTTCCCAGTTGTGGAATCACATTACTGCAGAAAGAATTCCTCTAAACAGTATTTAGACAGTTCATTAAATATTTCTAAGATGTATTCTCTTTTTGTTGAAAAAACATCCTGATACTATTATTAAAGAGAGTATGTATAGGAGAATATTCTTAACAGAATTTAACATGGATTTCCATTTTCCAAAAAGTGATCGCTGTGACACGTGTGAAGAGCACAAGGTGAGTCTTAAAGAGAAGTTGCCTGCAGATTCAGAAAAATACCAACTTCATGTAGCAGAGAAAAATGCTATGCGAGAAGCAAGACATAAAGATCGTGAAAACTCTGATGCTACTGTATTAAGTTTTGACTTACAAAATGTAATTACTTGCCCAAGAGCTGAGATTAGCAGTTTTTTTTACTTTAGTAAATTAAATGTTTACAACTTAACTGCCCATTTGAAAACAAAAAATGGTAAGAAAGTTTACTGTGCTCTGTGGACAGAGGTAACAGGTGGTCGTACAGGCAATGATATTGCCAGCGCTGTATATAAAATTGTGAAGAAAGTTTTGCTAGATTTTCCAGAAACCGACAACTTGATAACTTGGAGTGACTCATGTGTTCCTCAAAACAGAAATCAAATGATGACGGGGGCTATGATGCTGATTCTTAAATAACAATCCTCAACTCACATCGATTACAATGAATTATTCAACACCTGGTCATGGAGCTGTCCAAGAAGTAGACAACATTCACAGCCACATTGAAAAAGCGTTTAGTGGTACTGAGTTTTTCTCGCCTGTAAGTCTGATGAGAATTTTGAAAATTGTTAACCGGAAAAATCCTTATGTTGTTTTGCAGATGACAGAAAATGACTTTTTGGACTTTGCAGCATCCAGTAAAGAGCTCAATATGAAACTGATACCCTTTACACTTATAAGTTCACTAAAAACTATCCCAAGTCTTTGGATTGGTTGAGTATAATGAATTACATGGGCAAGAAATGAAGCATGTCAACATTAAACCAACTATGAGAACATCAAAAAGAAGAAAGACTTCAGAAAGATTAACAGAATATATAAGCTATGAAGAAACCTGGAACAGTACAAGGCATTATAAAGCTGAAGCCAGAAAAGAAGAGGGATTTAAAAAGAATGGAAAGATTTATGCCTATAGTAGATAGGGAGTATTATCAAGTAATTCTTAATGCTCACTAAACATTGTGTTGAAAACTCTCTTAGAAATATCATATTTTTATTTACTGTTTTCACAATCCAGGTGTGATAGACATAGCACTTAAGTTAATTAGTGCAGTTTTGTAAATTTTTTATACCGACATTGTTAATAATAAAATTAACTATACTAATTGTAGTTTTTGTTTATTTTGTTTACCTATTCAAATATGATGCTCTGGTGTTATAAGATTAGAAATTAATCTTATGACTGAAAGGTGGAAAAAATAATATTGTGATTTCATTTAATTTAATAGAGTTCTAAGTGGTACATTGAACTGTCTTACATTAAATGATTGCTTATATTTTAGATTAATATAGTTCTAACTAGTAAATAGAACTTTTTTAAATAAGCACATAAAAAAAAGTTAAATAAAATAGTTCTAACTACCTCTTGGAACCTTTTTATGTTATATTATTAAAATATTAAAAATAATAAGGTTCTAACTGAAAACAAAGTTTAATTTTTTTAAAAGAACTTTAATCATTTACCACTAACTAATTGAATAATTCAAACTTTTAGATGATATAGCATTTAAAAAATCTACAAGCAAGTTATTTGAGCCTAAAAACAATTTCAAACCGATATGTCAAATCTTTGATGCTCCCTCCTGAAAATTTTAGGATTGTGCACTTAGTACCCTTTTATTCTAAACCCACGAATTTACTTTAAAGTCATTAAAATCCATTAAGCTTAAATAGAGAATGGAATTATTTTGTACAAATATACAAGTTTAGGTCGTTCTTGGGACAAATTTTAACAGTTTTGATTAGCAATTGTACTAGGTCTTAAGTACGTGAATAATAAATTATCTGACATAGAATGCTATTTTCAAAATAAGAGAAGCAAAAGTAAAAAGTATTTGATAACGTTTAGGGTGATTTATTATTTTCCCAAAGACACAATCCACCTGTTACGTTGATTATTTGAAATGAAAGTCCTTAAAAAGTGCTTAAGACTAGTGCTTAAGTAACATCAATATAATTTAAATAAAAGTGACGATAGGCCCACAAATTCATATAAAATTACCCTGTAAAGAATAAATCTTTAGGTACGGTGCTGAAAATATGTACCGTTATTTACTTGTATTTTATATAATACATATTTTCTCAATCCTCTTAATCGTTACTGGTTAATATAAGTTACATCCAATGTTCGTGGATGTAAATTCTTGGCGGATTAATAACCTAAATAGCACCCGTATTAATTTTCCTCTCGTGAACTTTATAGATGCCGTTCCTGTTTCCGAACAATATCTTGCGCGACATGACCGTAAGTAAAATTTATATTTCGTAGTATAAATTAGTCCTTTCATGCGAGACATTTGATTTGTAATGTAATATAAAGTAAAGTAACTTACCTTGGTTGATGTTTTATTTGTCAGATTAATATTATTAACAGTGTTGTGATGTACTTCTGACGAGACCAAGTTGCCAAGAATCTTAAGTTGTCTCGATAAATGGCTGATACCGTCGTGATATTGTTTAGGCAAGTCTCTGAATCTAATTTCGACTTCAATTTTTAGATTTATAGTTTACTAATCTTCACTTTTTCCGACTACAGCTGATAATATTGAGCTAAGACGATGACGCCCGCGCTTGTGAGTCGACATCAACGTAAAGTCAATTTTAAAGTTTTAAATAATTAATAAGTTCCTATGCAAAATTCCCATAGGACATTGGAACTATTAGGCCCACGCCCATAATATCATTTAGTGCATTATCACTCTATTTGGCAGCAACGTGGCAGTACATTATTTTATGTATAACATCTAGAAGTGGTACTTGTATGTTTTTTCTTAATTGAACATATAATTAAACTTTGCAAATCGAGTATTCATTACTACGACGTCAGCGGTATCCAACTCCACGTGTTTCGTCCATTCGCTACAAATCCTTGTGTAGGACCATAACCATAAACCGGACTGAAGTTAGCAAACGTGAGCTGTTTTTTGTGACTAGTTTTTGTTACAGTAGAGTCCCAAGGCCCACCTTAAAGTAGTCTGGTCCAGATGTGTGAAGCTGGCGGCACCCAATAACGAAAATACGCTAAAAACTATGTGGAATCGTTTTTTTAGCGTTTGATTAGGTTTGTTTAGCTATTCTCAGCGTTTGTTTGGCATTAATGAGCGAAAGATGCAAAACACAAAGTGGGTGCGCTAGATTTACACCAGCGGCACGCATAAACCAACATACGCCAAAAACTAGTATAATCGTTTGTTTAGCATTTGTTTAGCATTAATGTGTAAATATTCAAAAAATTAATGGATACGTTCCTTGACTGCAATTTTAATAATAATTTAAATCGTTGGTTTGCAGCATTCCTTTTGTTTCTTCTTCTATTTCTTGTTCACTATCAGTTTCTTTTTTTCTATTGTTTCTGTAACAGCACTCTCTTTTTTAAATTTTTTGTGTAATTTTATCTGGGGTGTTATTGTATTGTTGTGACAAATTGAGCTGTTCATGAGTTTGCTGGATTAGATTTTATATTGATTTCGTTTATTGAATTGTTAGCATTTGTTGCTTGTACAATTATGCAGAAACCACAAATATAATTTAAATGTTTGTCAATTATTTTGTAAACTTCCAGAGGGCGGACATCCCTTTTTCATATTCTATTTTTTAAGTTATTAAATTCACTTTCAACGTTTGATGTCGAGGAAGTAAGATTCTTTGTTAAAGTGATCTTTCATCACACAGGTCAACAAAATAAAAGTTTTGCTTAATTCCATTACCTTGAAAGCAAAATCTGGTAGAAAATATGGGTTAATTTTGCAACTTCTTTCTGAATCGTTTGTTGAACATCGTCTAGAATGGACAAAACCCACTGAGAAATCTTGGAATCATCATTAAGTTCTTTCGAGTCGTCATCTAACTTTATTGAATCATTAATAGGGCACTTTACTTTATCCTTGCTGCCTGCCATGATGTCTTGTAAACATTGATATAATTTTTTAGTCCCTTTAATTTTATTTTTTATATACTCGAAGTACTCTTCTGTAAGATTACCCCACAATATGACACTTCTTCTTCTGGGAGAGATAAGATGAGTGTATGGTACAGAACAGTTCTGAATTCGCTTAAAGTTGTAGTCACAATCAATAATCCTAAGCAATGTATGTATAATTCTTTCAACCTTTTAGTCAGTTTGTCTTTCCACACGTTCCAATCTATAGCTGCTTTCAAAAAGTGAGCTAAATCAAGCCTTATGTAGCATGTAGGTAGTTTTGACGTGGTTCCACAGACAGCGTCGAAACATTTTTGAACATAGTCATTGATGTTATTTGATTGTCCGAAACAACGACTGAGAGCTGATTTTAATGCTTTCGAGTCATAAATACTGACTACATTGGGGATCGGTGCACCTTACCGAAGCCATTCATTCAGTCAGTAAACTATACTATTTGCTTCCTGTTTTTCGGAAAGCATTTGCAGAATTGGTATTTTTTGGGTCGGCGTGTTTAAGACAACCTCATACAAAAAAATATGATGTGATGGTCCATCATGTCTTAAAAGTTTCTGCACCACAGAACCTGTCGCATCCATAGAGACTGACGTATAACTATGCCTGCTGAAATGTTTGTAAATTTCTATCTGATTTTCTGTGTGAGAATGATCGAAAAATTTGTGTAACCCAATATCATGAATAGAGCCACAATGTGGATACGAATGTTTCATTAGTCCGAGAGATACTACCGGATCTGACCCGTGCACTACGTTATAGCTTAAATCGTTTTCTTCTTGTTTTGCCTTCCTCAACACACTTTCCTTAAATAAATTTGGTTATTCTAAATGTTTTTGTCCATGATTTTATTTGCTAGTTCACAGCGAAACACATATGCAGAGCCATGCAAAATTTTTGTCGAAACTACCTTTCTTTCATCACCTGTAAGCCATATTTTCTTCTTGAGAGGTATATTTATTGTGTCTTCACATCTCCACTGCAGCGGAAACGGCTTCACCTTGTAAAGGTTCATTAAAAACTGTCCCTGTAGCTTCGGCACCACAATCATTACAACAGGCTTCAATTTTAATATACCTATCGAAGTACGGCTCTTTAAAAAACTGTAAGGACATGGCAGCTTGTGTTGATCCCACATGAGGTCCATAAGAGTCGATTCCCATTTGTAGGGTGGTAACACAGTCATTTCTCTGAGGCACCCTCGCTCTTTACACTTGTACTTAGTTTTAATAGGTTAGAGTTTTTCCAATCAGAGGATGAAATAAGTACTTGAAAGGTTTTTTTTTGTTTTACAAGTGGTCCATCATTATCTGATCCAAAATCGGATGCCGTCAAATCATTTCCTTCTTTAGATTCCTGTCTTCCATTGTCTTAATCAAAAATCTTCGTTTTCTTTTGCAGAATTATTATTAATATTATTATGTTTCAAAATCTTACTGTATAGTTCATATCTATTTTCTTTTACTTGCTGGCAAATATAATTTGGCTTTATACGCTAATTAAAAGTTTTGGAAATGTCCTTCCATATATCGTGGGAAGGCCCCGGGATTATGCCCTTACTATCCACAATATTCTCCGTTGATAAAAGGACAGGTAGCAATCTTCATGGCTAACAGCTGCTTTCCTCGGCATCTGTAAGTTATATTCCTCTTTCATTTACTGTCACTTACATTAATATAAAAATAAATAATAATCTTAAATAAGTATTATTACATATACAGGGATTTCAGGAATTTTGTCAGATATTTAGGGTATCATTACGACTGTTATGTATATTTAACGCAGTTTTAAGTTTTTGGTATTTTGTCTGAATGTATGTATGTGCACTTGATATCACCGTTCTCGGCTTGATCATAACCAAACATTATACAATTGGAATTTAGAAGAGCAACATTGCATAAAAAGGTTTTGTTGCATCGTTGATGGCTCTTTATCCTCTCAATGGAACATTTACGGGCAGGGCTTTAAGTAGATTTTTTAAATTCTTCTTAATAGACGGTCTTAAGAGATAACAATAAACAAAATATAACTATAACACTATGTTTGATAATAATTCTGTAATATACTGTAAATAATTGTAGGGTGGTTTCAAATTTTATGGTATTTACAGGTGATATAGCATTGTTACGGTTAGTTTATTCCACCAACTCCTATTTAGAAATTTTCATAGATTGTAAACTGATCCAATGATTTCACTAGTTGCCAAAACCAAAAGGTGGAAGTACCTTGCCGGTTTCTTGTAACATGATCGCTCATTACGTTTGTAAAATTTAGATATTGGTTTCATTTTCAGACCATAGATCATGTGGAATTTAATGTCAATATTTTTTTTATATATAATATTTAAACAATATCATAACCCTTCTGCTTGGTTTATACCATGGTTTCAAATTAAATATTCTTTTAATTAATGTTGTTTTTGAATGCCTAGAGCCTAGCTTTGTACCGTAAGCATATTCGATGCATAGTTATTATTTTACAATAGTATTATTTAATTATTTGTTTTGAAAGACTAAAGGGTCAAATTCATAAGCAACACAATCAAGTATTACCTATTAACAAATCGCCAATATGCTTAGTTTCTATTGCTTTATTCATGGTAGGAGGTGCTTACTGTTCACATCAAACAAGGTTATAGGCGCTGATTCTAGAAGGGGGTGCTTAAATCAGCACGATGGGACACGGTCAATGGCCGCTGAATTAGGACCCCCTGTTCATAGGGGCGTTACCCCCTATTCCAAGCGGGTGCTTATTCAGTGGGCATGGGAAATACGGACCACTGTGCTGATTTTAGCACTCACACTTTCGTGACGTCCTAAATGAACGCGAGGAGTAAGCGAGGGGGTGTTATTATTCCAAAGGCGGGTACTAATTCAGGCGGCACCTTTTGAAGTACGTACACTTAAGATAAACTAAGGAGATTGAAACTCGCTACGAAAATTGTGTTTGATATTTTTTTAATTTTATACTTTACTTAAAATAAGAATCCTTAAAATATCGTAACACGAATAAATAAAATAATTTATATTGATACACAAGGTTATTACCATCAAAAACATGTACATAATGTTATTGTTTGTTACTATGTAATTTGACTGTTCACTATCACACAGAATTGCTTAAAAAACTCCGTAAGGTATTAATAAGTATTATTAGGTGTGTCATCCTCTTAATAATGATAGATTAACAACTCCTTGGTTATAATCCCACTAATATCATAAATGCGAAAGTGTGAATGTTTGGATTTAATTTTTGGATGATTGGAGGTTTGTCCTCAAATTCACGCCACTGAAACTTGGCTATAACGGGATTGTGGCTGTTGAAATTTGGAAAGAAGGTATGGCTTTTGGTCATGAATTTTTTTTTTTTTCAACATGTAGAGGTTGCTTTTTACTACCCATAACACATTCATTTCACTAAATAAAGTCTGAATTCAAATTGGAAAAAAATGTGGTTTACATTCGAATGTTATGATAAAAACGAAACGTATTTTGACAGCTGTTGACAGCTATATGTTCGGCAAACTTTCTGGAAACCCTCTGTTTACTATTTGAATTTTATCAATTATACGTAAACATTGTGCTTGATCAGAAGTGTAATGCTCAGATAATTAAAATTAGAACATTTAATATTTAAATTTTACTCCAGATGCGCCAGTGATGAATTAATAAATCATCATAACGCATTAAAATACTGTATAAATAAAAACTAACCTTAATGAACAAAGCTATGAATGTTTTCACATAAGTTACCTTCTATAACTGGTGGGCTTCTTTGAACATTTGGATATTACATTTTAACAAATGGCTTACGGACAAAAAGAGAAAATGAATACTATCCATACCTTAACGATTCATTCTTTCCCTGGCTACAGTACAAAAAACAAGTGTAACGCAAAACTTTGAATATCAAGATTATTTCTAGGAATGTTGCATAACCCTTAATAAGGATTTCCCCTTATACCGGGAGTAAATAAGAAGTAGGGTAGGACTTCCCCCTAGGGTTTCGTAAATAGGCTTTTCAGTCCTAAGCAAACACAACTATGCCTACACGGATTCTTGACCAAAATAGATTTCCGAGAACTATATAATCGAAACGTTAATATTAGTATTTCAATCGAGGCAGTATGGCAATCTAACCTGAGACATAGTAGGTAAATGAATTTTAAAATACGTATTTAATTAGGCACTTTTTTTACGAGGTAGGCATCTCGGTCCTATGTAAGTATTTTTTTTTCTCCTTCAAAACAACAAGACAAAACTCTACTATGGTACTGGCAATATCTTAGACCTGAAATATACGACATGGGACTGGAAACATTCGCTTTTTGACCAAAGTAAGTTTCAGAGACCTGTGTGATCCGAGATTTGTGTTTTCCTGATCGGGATTACAGGGCAGATTCAGCTGTGATGTTATGTATATAATTAATTAGAACCCGAAACGCTCCTACACTGCCAAACATGGTATAATAAATAAGTTAAACTCTGATACTCTTTTCCAAGAACCTTAATAATATCTACCTTATGTATGCCTACTTACGTTTTAAAATGTTTGTAGGACTTCCATCATTTTACATCATAATTGCTTTTTATAAGGACTTCGTGTTCTAGAAATTGCGTGCGAAGCCGCGGGTAACAGCTAGTTTGCTAATACTTATAACTGAGTATAATAACATTATGTGATGGAACGTGCGTATCTTATTATTATTAATTTTTATGTAGACTTCGTTTAGTAATTTGTTTACTAGATATACTTTTATTATTAAATAAACATTTTCAAATACAATGGCAAATTGTTAACTGCGTTAAAATACACAATTGCACTGAAAAGAGTTAAAAGTTTAAAAGTAAACCTTGTTAATTTAATATGGTTGATTTTTAGACACTATATATTCAATTCTCAAGTGACTTATGACTGGGCACAATAAGATCACTATATTACACAAGTACAAAATTTTATTTAAAACTTCAAACACATCCTATTATAAAAATAAATAGACTCACTTACCTTTGAGACTGCTCGACGCTAGTAGTTCGCTCCAGAGCCAACCCGCAAAAGATGCTAGGACCTTCGCATGGTGGAGGTGTCTAAATGTGGGTTCTAGAGTGGGAAATGAGTATACATATAGGTTCCTTCCCCTTTCTTTGCCTAACAGAACCCTTTGTTACGCCAGGTAGCTCTTACGCTGAGCCCATTACAAGGGTATACCATAAACCCCATATCGGCGGACCATACGACGTATTGTTCGGATCACGTTCGCACAGACCCAATATTCCCAAGGTCTATCTTATCTACATTGCCCATCATAAAAGTTCTTTGTGATGACACATGCAAGGACCGGAAATGTAAAAAAACGCCATTCCTTGTTTGAAGGGTTTTGACAACAGAGAGAATTGCGACAGTGACCACACACATTCAAACTGCTCGGCACAGAATATCACTACCAAATGGTAGAATGTTCGTTATTAAATTTATATGGGTAGGATAACTGTAAGGCACGTTTTCATGTCTTAAGCCCAGTCCACACAGACAGATTTGTATGCGGGTACATTGTATGCAGACTCTATCTTTTTGTATCCGGTGACGTTTTGGAGACAGTCTGCAGACAGTCCGCAGACAAACCGCATCCAATCAACAGACAGTCTTTTAAATAATTGAAAAGTCAAACAACTCTCTGTAATGTCCAGAAAATAGAGTTGATACAAAATGTTTTTAAATGTTAAAATATTCAAATTTCTTTTTAAATGTTTATGTTTAATAAGACGAAGTGTACAAAATATATTTTATCCGTAGTGTGGATTACTCTTATTGCAAACAAATTTTTAAGATTTTTTTAGGAAACTCGTGTTTTGATCAATTTGCGGTTCGGCAACGGCAGGTGGACGGCTCTGGATTGCTTCAAAGCTTCATCATAAACAAAAATTTTTAATCTTTAGTCATTAAAAAAGATTCAGTGATTCCCTTAATGAACTTGGCTGACAACCTACAATTGGAAAAAGGTTACGTCACGCGTTCTCTATTCCGTGTGCTAGGAAATGTTCAAGTGCCTTTAAATTAGTTATCGATAAAGTTTTCACATTATAGCACTAAATTCACTAAAACTTGCGAACTATATGATACTAGGTTTAAGCTTGAATTTGTGATGTCTATATTATACAACCTGGTTAAAATTATGCCAGTTTTAAAAATGCTGAATATATTAAAAATTGTTTTTATGATTACTCTGGTCATTTTAATATATAAATATATTTTAATTTTAAATATCGATATTCAAGTCGGTATAACTAATCAGTTCTTTAACTAATATTTAATGTTGCTTAACCTTTTTTTAATATTAAGGGTGGTAGGGATGTTTCATTGACCCCATTAGCTTTTCTTGGAAAAAAGCGTGTAATCTGTCGCCTTTCGTGTGTTGTAAAAATATTTTAGTCCTTCCGGGTGACCCTGTCATGCACATTACATTCTGATGTATACCATTCTGATATTCATTACTGAACAACTTTGGATTTTAATTTTTTTCAGTGATTATATAAATGAACATAACAAATATGTTAACACTGTATTAGATTTAAAATACCTTTACTTTATAAAACAACTAACAATAACATTCATAAAAAATAATGCCAAACAAACGCTGAAAATAGCTAAACAAAACCTAAAAAAACGATTCCACTAGTTTTTGGCGTATTTTCGTTAATGGGTGCCACTGGTGTGAAGCTAGCGGCACCCACTGTTTTTTTGCATATTTCGCACATTAATGCCAAACAAACGCTGAAAATAGCTAAACAAACGATTCCACTAGTTTTTGGCGTATTTTCGTTAATGGGTGCCGCCAGCTTCACACAGCTGTCTGGTCCAAACTAAAGTGCCCTGCAGATTACGTTGCACTGTGCAAATATTTCCTATTCAACCTATTATTCACGAAAACATTTAAAATGGTAGTAGGCTTATAATTGTATTATGATTAATTACTACAATTTTAACCTTATACATTTCAATGATGTTGGTACAATAATATAATCTAAATCAACTCATTGAAGATTTTCATGATCAATTCATATTGTTTTTAACAGAATGACTATAAAATTACGCATTCTTACTATGCTATTAATTAAGTACAATTATTATACAATATGCGCGAGTACGTTGTGCGATGTATCATTTTCAAGGCATTTGATAACAGGCAAATGATAACTAAAATAAACCGTGTTAAGTTTACTTTTACTATAGGAACCGGAATACTGTATATCTCAATGAAATGTAATATTTTGTCATTATTATATTACAATATTTTATTACATGTGAATTTTCAAGAATAGATTTCATTGGGTATATACACTTAGATATATAATACAAGTATCAACAGGAAGTTTAAGTAAAAATTCGACATTTTTGGAACGCAATATCCCCATAACACATGTCATGATTCCAACCAAATTGCAACGAAAATAAAGCATATTAAGTCTACTCTCATAGTATATTTTCATAAATTTTAAACTAAGTACGTTATTCAAGTTACAGATAAAAAACACATTTGTAAACAAAATTTGAGTACAATCACATTGCATTTTATCATTTTGCAGTAGTAACTCATGTTTAAATTAATATCCGCGAGATATCTAAAAAATATTTCATCTGTAGACTTAAAATTTTGCCAAAACTTCCTTATGTAGAAAAGAGCTAGATTATGCGTGTCCATTAATGAAACCTGTAACTTTATATGCTTGCCAAATTTCTCTTCTGCGTGCTGTAAATATGGGCTGTAAATAATTATTTTGTGGACGATTGCCTGTTTGTCTATCCATCTACGCGGCGTATCTAGAATGAAATGAGCTATAGACTTGTTAATCAAACTTACGTGGAAACTGTTACGAGACATACGATCTGGGTGCCTTACCTTTGGTAAACTGTTTGCAAAAAAAATTTCAAAAATATATTTCTATTATTTAATTTTCCCTGTTGCTAATAGGGCTAATAGTTTTTAAATATAAATAACAAATACTTTTTAGTACAATTACATCGATCAAACGTTTCTATTAAGTGTATCCTAAAAAATAAATACTTCAAATCTTCAAAAAATTTGTAAACAGAGTAATGATAAATGAACACAACCTAAGATGTGTTCATGTGTTGTGTTCTTGTTATAAAAATTTAAGGGTTCTTTTATAACACTTTGTGGCCTTTTCTTGACCAATTAGAAACATTTTTACCTTAAAATTTAACTTTTTCAGTTTATATTTGTGGATTTTTAATAACGTTTTTTATAAATTTTTATAAAAAATAATTCTTATAAATGATTTAATATTAGTAAAAAACATCCATAATTGAAGTAATTGTCAATTTTGATCTTTTTTTTAAGACAAAAGAATAATATAATTTCTCTTACCAACAAACAAATAATTATAATCCCATTTAGACTGTATGCCTTTTACAATTAAACCTGCATTTCTAATAATCACTTACACATTAAAATGTTTATTTAATGTGTATATTTATTACCGCCTCAACCCGCCTGTAGTCTTGCTTGTGGTTTCACAATAGGTGGCTCACATTAGTAAGGGTTGTAAATCTATGAACTGGCAATAAGTCTTTGGCAACTGGTGATCGTGTCACAGAGGATAGTAGGTACTGGGTCTCGGATATGAGGCGTGAACGATTTATCACCCACCCTCAAGGTTATATATTTTAATTGGGAACTTGCTTTGGCATTTTAAGTAAAAGCAATATTAATGCAAGAAATACTGGCGTAATACCGATGTTGTATAACTAGTTTTACGGAATTCTTCTATAATCTAGGTAAATAGCTATTGTAATATATATACTGCAATATTATTAAATGATCGGCACAAATAATATGTTCGGATAAAATTCCACTTTACTATAAATGTTTTCCAACCATTCACCTTCTTCCTCTAAACACTATAAAGAGTCTACTAAGGGCCGTACGTAGGCTTGGTAGGAGGCAAGGAAATATATTCGGCGGCCGTGCCCCGTCATGTCCTGCCAACGCGACACATTGGTTTTATACTTACAGATCTAAATCTATACTCGTAAAAATTTAAAATTACTAAATGATATAATTAAATAGGTAAACGGTCTCAAGTATTTTATATATTAAAAATGTAGCATTTCTATGGAGTGATCCTAACCAAAGGGCCCAGCCTGGGGACCCTGACAAAAAGATTTTAGAAAAACGACCTGAAACTGCCCTGGAAAGGGTTATAGGGACAATGGTAAAGAAGTGATATGAACCTTGTGAAGGGTGATTCGGTCTTTGGAAGGATGATCGGGTCTTCGGAGTGGTGATCGGGTCTTGAGAAATGTGAATTTGGGTCCTTGGTAGCGTACGATTGGGCCCTAGATAGGACGATTGAGTTTGGATAGGATCAATGGGCCTTGGATAAGTGGATAAGTACTAAGTGCCTTGGGTAGGACGCATTGTGCTTTATGTTAGGTACGAGCGTTCCTTGGGTAAACGATACAGGAGTATGGTAGAAACCTTAAGTTAAGCGAAGTCATTCAGATGGTTAGGGTTAAGTAAAATGATTTTTTTGTTTTTGATAGGCTCATGACACAACATAACAATAATGTTTCTTTTTTGTTAAGTTTTCACTTTAACAAGTGATTTGTTAATGTATTAATAAAATAAGAGAGACGATTGACGTATGCCTTAACTGTAAAAAAGTACCTCTTGTGGTAAAGTTTTACTGTCAGGTCATTCCTCACGTTATATTCTTTTCCCCCCCCCCCCCCTTCAATATCCCTATCCTGCAAATCTTTTAATTCGGTACTTTCGCCTAAAAAAGAACAGATTCATAATATTGCGTTTATTATATCGGCCCCACAATTTGCAGCTGGAACGCTGACCAGCACTCGCGGGCCGCAAAACTGGAGACCGTGGGAGTTGCCTGTCACACATCCGCGGCGAGGTGCGGGAGCGGATCAGCAAACTGCGTGACGCTGACCAGCAATCGCGGGCCGCCAAACCCTGGAGACCGTGGGGTTTGCCTGTCACACACGGCGAGGTGCGGGAGCGGAGGCAGCAACTACTGCCGGACGCTGACCATCACTCGCGGGACGCCAACCCTGGAGACCGTGGGGTTGCCTGGTCACATACGGCCGCAACATCTACGACCGTCTACAGAAGGTCGCCAGCCATTGTTCCAGGTTCCATTCAAGAGGGATGATATCTCCAAAGCACACCGCCTGCGACTCCTCGTCCAAGATACCACGCTCATCCCGCCTGTCATCGGTTCAGTTTTGTTTCACCAAGCATCATGGAGTCGGTGGCTTGCGGCTGCCCGACCAAGAGGAATATTGACGCCAGGGATATCTCTCCATTTCTTCAGCCGAGCCGAGTGGACATCAACGAATCATCCGACGAGGTTTCCACAAGACGCTACTGGGACGTGCACGCAGACTGGTCCCGTGAGAAGAGAATATCACTGTGCTCGCAAATTTAAGGCAAGAGGTTGATCGGGCCTAAGGAGGGTGATGAAGCGGTAAGAGTTTTTATGGAGATGGATGACCTGGACCAGTTTGACCACCAGGGTTTGCGAGCGGCATGTGCAGTATTAGTATGCAGTGTTTCAGACAAGTATTACTGACGGTGCGCCTGAATTAGCATCCTCCCTGGACATGAGCCCCCCTCCGCTTCTGACGTCATTTTGACGTCACGAAAGGGGGTGCTAAATCAGCACAGTGGCCGTGTCCAGGTCCTGAATAAGCACCCCCCTTCGAAATACGGAGGTCCTAATTCAGCGCCCTGAACCGTGTTCATGTCCGGATTTAGCACCCCCTTCGAATAGGGGGGGTCCTGAAATCAGCGCCTTGACCATGCGCATGTGCTGATTTAGCACCCCCTTGAATCTTGGGGGGCTGTCTAAACCAGCGCCTATCCCATTATTGATGCAGATGGAACAATTACCCCAACGGAATATATAATAAACGTTTAACCACCATTGCGATTTATTTTTACAAATAAAATAAAATTAAAATAAAATAAATATACGTACGTATATATATAATATACTAGCGTATATATAATAGATATATATATTTAGATATATAATAATTTAAATATATTGCAATGAGTATATATTTTTACTGCATTGCTGTGTTTTAATTAAATATTTTAAAAAAAACAAACAGTTCCTTACCAATTGTAAAAATACTATGCATCAAATATACTTATGAAGTAAAAAACTCAGGTTCTGGGCAATCAAATACAGGTTTATGATAAAGTAAAATTAATTTGAAACCATGGTACGCAAACAACGTAGAGGAACTTATATTGCGCTAACAACCGACATGTGTAATAAATATACATGGTCCAAGATTATATCAATCCTATTTAACGCATATTTAAAAACAATTATTTATTTATTTTAATTTTTAGAATATCCAATCAAAAAGCGGGAAAAAATTAGAACCGTGAAATTATTAATTTTGCAACGGCTAAGAGCCAATTATTTTTAAAAGACGCATCATAAACTGAATTATACTGGTTTAAAAACTGTATAGTATAATTCAAACACACTCGGAAAAACAATTTAAAATATTATTTTTATATCTAAACAAGAATCAATATCAATTCAGATATATCTATAATCAAGTTAGATCAACTATAATTAAAAAAAAAAACGCTGACAACAATGTTAAACAACGTATCAATAAATCATACTACCATATTTTCAAAAGCGTTATTGCTTACGTTCAAAACATACATTTATATACTGAGTATTATGGATCTACATTGCTTTAATTTCCCCTTCTGTCGGTTATGTGTGCGTTTTTATTTTTGTTGTTTAAAAATGGAATAGCTTAAAACCTAATAAATGGTCCAGACCTACCAAGTCGTGGTCCAACATGTTTATGGCCGCTAAAAAAAAAAAACTAGTATGATGTTATCTATAATACTTTTAGAATAGTGGCTATGAAAATATTTACCTTTTAACTTCTTAAAATCTGCAATTTTGTTAAAATGGTTGCAAGGAAATGAAATTGAAGAGGGTTCTATCACAGAATATAATGACCAAATATATGATATATCGTATGCACATTATTTACTGTAAACAAAACACTGTCGAGATTGAGGATTTCTGAGCGAGTAGGTCACAATACAAAAAATCGAGTAAACGGCAGCACCAGAATATCTTATGCCAATTGTGCCCACATCTTAGTCCCTTCATTTAAAGTACAGGAAAATACATTAATATCTGTTGCCAAGCAACTTTTTTGTCTAATAAATTACAAAATCTAATAGAAAATAGATATTGGCAAATTTAACAACAATGAAACGCCTTTAATGAACAAGTAAATGAAGGACAAAAACAAAAACGTCTTAATTAACAATAATAAAACTGTTTTATTTATCACAAAGCTTAAATTTTTTATTCACAATATATGTTGAACAAAACTAAATAAAGTGGACTAGGTTTATCTTTTGTATATTAAGAATAATAAAACAACAAAAAAAAATCGTACAGTAATATTCAGACAATAAATGCTTTTATTGATGGCAACATCAAACGATAACCGGTTTTATTGGAAATACATCTGATTTTCCGCTTGACTAAATTTTATCGTAAATAAAATATGTCCTAAAACCAATAGATATTTAAAAATTCACTAAACATCAAATATAATATTCTATTTCTATCCTTAGATAGGCCTGAAAACACGTATTTCAAAATGTTTTTGCATAATAAATGACAAAAATAAAAAATAGAGAATAAGATACTCTAAAGGTGCTGTTATTTTATTTTCACAAATCTTTTTGTTCACAGTAAAGATGCTCTTAATGAGTTATTTATTATTAGTTTGAAATATTATTTGAGTATTAGATTTGTGATACAATCCATGATCAGATTTATTCTTGTATACCTGCGGATTTTAAGATGTTCAAAGTTAATCAGATTTAATGGCCGCCATTTCGTAAAGTATTAATGAATTATTTTTTTATAACTGGCCTTATTTACCACAAAATTTGATCCAAAATAGGTAGGATTTGTTTATTCGTTTTAAGATATTAAAAGCAGAATTTGTCTATAAAAACACATACAACCTGACGGATAGGAAACTAAGCACCGTTTGCCATGAACTGAGCAGTTGCGGTATATAGACTTGTCTAAGAATTACAGGACACTCTATATATAACATTATTATACAGAGTGTTCCACAACCTTACCAATATTTCAGACATTATTCATGGACCAAGGGCAAAAACAATCATATTCACCTTTCTAAACTCAATAATTACTCAAATACCTACAATTTTGTTTGGTTTTTGTCTTTTTTTACTTTACTATTTTTTATATTTGATGGATTGTTTAGGTTAAAATGTTGTATAATACCTTTATAACACTTAGGCCTAATTACATCAACAATTTAAATGTCTTACAAGCTTTATTTTCAAATTGCGATTTCTAAAAAATCTTTAAAGCGTAAATATCTTAAAAGCAATTATAGGGTAAAAAAGGTCTCAATTATTACACAATTTAATTAAAATTTCCAACGATACCAAGTTTTATTATTTCTGAATATAGGTTCTTCTAATTAAAACGCAGAAAAAACACCTAATACATGTAGATTACCTAGACCAAAAATTAAAACAGTAGTTATTATAGCTCTTTACTGTCGATCGCTTAATATTTCTATTTAATAATTTGTTTTTTAAATGGAGGACCTCAAGACTTACTTCTGACCCTTAGCTTGTAAATTTATACGGAGTTTAGAGATTTGCTATTGATCGTCGTGGTAAACGTAGATGCTTAAATGTACCAGTAAAGATTGCTATTTGTTGCAGTTGTTAAGTTTTTCTAAACCGAGGTTTATGATTTTGTTCTACCCGGAAAATAAAAACATTAAACAAATGTAGAAGTTTACTGTATACAAAATGAAATATTATGTATTTTTGTTATAGTTATTTTTTTATTATTAATGAAGTTAATGAGCCGGTTCAAATACCTATATCTCCCCGGCTCATGTGTGTTTTATATAGTGTATGTGTGTGTGGTTTATTGGCTGCAGAGCCCACTGACCATTTGAAGGCGTTTGGCCTTTCCGGTAGAGTGGCATCGAGACTCCGAGCCGTGGTGTACAAGTTAGGAGTAGCTCCCAGTTTAATATTTTGTTTTATTAAGTGTTTGTTAGTTTTGCTGAGCTGTTTTTCCTTCTGACATGTGCGGCTAAGTTTACGGCCCCTCACTGATGAGGTCCAGGAGATGAAGTTGATTTTCTGCTGTCATCTCTCCATCATGCGTGGTCGCAGAGAACCTTCGCTTTTGCGCTCTGCTGAAGGACGGCCACCATGATGGGACATTTCTACTAGTCAACATCTGGATACCCTGCCCATATTCTTTATTTATTTGTTATTGTTATTGTTGCCATTTATATAGTTTATATTTTGTTATTTAATTTTAAGTAGTTTTAGATTTATTTTAGTTATTTCTTGGTTTTCATTAGGACCCCCCGCCCTTAGCCGAAGGATACCGGGTGGAATTGGCATTTCTTGTTTTCAAATTATGGCGTTTCTAAATTTTTGTATGCAGGTGCACCTGACAAGGATTGTTTGAGGTATATACTGCAGGCACTTTTTATTTTTTTTTATTTTTTTTTTATTTTATAGTATATATTTATATATATATTTTTATATTGACTGGATATGGCCTATGCTGTGTCTTAGTAAATGAACCTGAGTTACTGACCACGGTGTTCTTTTTTACCTAGTTTTGTTTTGATCCGGCATCCCGTTCGCCACCATGGGCGCGCGCTTCCCTGATGGTTTGCTGTGGGTGTGCGAGCGGCGATGTACGGTTCAGTAATATTTATGCTTCTATATCATCTGTTGACTACCTAGTTTTACAATACAGTAACTCATTTTGGTTTTACTTTCATTAAAAATGTAAAAACTGTAGATACAGCGTAAATACTTATATTCAAGAGAAAACAAATTATGGTATTTTTATAGTATTCTTATAGTTGATATGAAAGAACTTACAATATATACAATAAATATATAACAATGAATATACAATAATACAAATCTTATATCTCAAAAGAATGAATACATACATCTAAAATTTAAGACTCGCTAATTAAAATTAAAAATAAAAGCAGCAACTATCATTTAGTTTATTTGTCTCTAATTACTGTATACTCGTAATTAAAAACGTAAAGGGAAAAGAGCCTACATGGGCTTTAATGATCTGTGCGTAGAGAATTTTATGTTTTTTTAAATATTATATTTAGCAGTGCGTTAATTAATTTTACAAACGCACGTGAAAGAATGAACTGAAATAGAATAAATGAAGGATACGATTTATTAATTATTTAATAGGTGATATTTAGAAAAAATTAAGAAAGCAAAGTCATGAGTGAAAATTGTTACACAAATATGACAATGCGTGTGAGAGGGACGAGTGCTAAGGTATATTAGCCTTGTTAGTCGGAGCATTATTATGTAATATTAAGTCTATGGTAATTTTGAAGGGAAGTAGGCATATTTGATTATTTATATTATTTAATCGTTTTTCAGAAATTTGCAAACAATCGTAAGATAGTACTTATAAGTAGCAGCGTCACAAAAATCCAGATAACAACTATTATATTTATGATTAAATTGAATATGTAAAAGATAAATACCCTTTTTGCGGTTGAATGCTAGGGGGTGCTAATTCAGTGATGAGCCATGTCCATGCGTGAATAAGCACCCCCTTGGAACAGGGGGGTGTTAATTCAGGGCCTAGACCAGGCCATGCGCTGAATAAGCACCCCTTGTAGTAGGGGGGTGCTAATTCAGTGCCTGGTCCGTGTCCGTGCGCTGAATTAGCACCCCCTGCCGTGACGTCAGAGCCTGAGGGGGTGCTTATTCCAGGGGGTGCTAAAGCAGCGTCCCCTTATGACCACTACAGTTTTTGCTCTAACTATTGCTGCCACTGTCGCTGCCTCTGTTGCATCACGACAAACAACCGCCGCTCCCCCACTTGTGTTAAGCACTCTACTCACCGACAATCTTATTCACTTAGACTGGAGTTCGGTTGGAGTTTTTTTTTATGTAAATTCTTGCACACAAATATTTTGCCACTTATCTAAAGTTCAATCGAAAGATCCAATATATCTATCAAAAGTATTTAATCCCGTTTAAAAAAAATTAAAAGAGGATAACGCCCAGTCTGATACCTCAATTCTAATTACAGACAAAATAAGCAAATCAGTAAAAGGCAACCTTTTAATGTAAACTTGAGAAATCACTTCGAAAATATAGATTAACATTGAAAAAAGACCTGGAAAAATTTAAAAGAAGTATTATAGAACAAAGATGAGTGAAATTGGAGGAAACGCTATATTGTTGTGGAATGTAATAAGCGAATTATCTGGGAAGTTAAATAACAAAGATCCTTTTCTATTGATAGTCTTTTCCCGGGTATCCCTTCCCCCATAGTTTGTTGTACACGGGGGGCTAAGTAATTTAAATACTTTTTTTGCCGCAGTAGGCCACAACTTGGCGAGTTTTAGACGCGGTGGAGACCGCTGATGCGTGATTCGGATTTAAACTTATCACGGGCTCGTCTTACTTATGACTTCGTCTTTCACACTATTTTCTGAAATGGATCTCGCAAGTTATGTGACTGTAAAGCGCGGCGCATCCCTTGGGTCGTGTCGGTGTTCGTTTCCTATCTTAAAGAAAAACCTAAATATTATTTTACAGCGTTTTTACACTAATAAAAACTCGGCTTGACTTTCGGCCTTTTCCAGACAATTTCAAAATTACCAAAGTATTTCCTCTGTATAAATCCAACGATTAAAA